>NC_056744.1:240339892-240359892 GCF_019279795.1 Protopterus annectens
ATTTACTGAATTACTCGGCAGTGCAAATCCCTTCCAGCAGACATTAACATGGAAGAACACATGGTTAGTTAGCATTAACCATTTCCCCAGAATACCTCATTATTATTTAGCATGCCCATCAGGATGACCACTGCAATGATTCTACTGACTGTGAAAAATCACTGGAGGGGGCAGTTTTCTAAACTGGGGCAGGTTACTGCGAGGGATTGGCCACCTGTGCAAGAGCTAACCACCTGCAGTAACCGTTTCTGAATTGTTTCCTTTTCTTTTTCTTTTTGCATGTTTGTTTTTCAGAAAATAATAAAATAATGACAACAGTGACTTTTATGAAGTGATTCAAGATACTATCTGACTGCAAAGTCTACAGACAATCACAGAATATTAAAGGCAGGACCATAACATATCTGTTTTCCTCATGTAATTTAAAAAAAAAATCCCTCTGCGATCAATAATAAACAAAAAATAGTCTACTGCCCTTCTTCTTCTTGAACACAATGAAAGGTAAATCTGAATTTTTTTTTTTTTTTTGGTGAAAAGGGAGAACTGTGATTACAGAAAGGGGATAGGGAGTAGAGAAAGAGTGGTAAGGTTAGGAAGTCAGGGAAGGTACTAGGTAGAGCTGTAGGAAGTGAAGTCTTAATTTAATAAGGGAAAGTTGGGAGGAAGTTAGATGGTGATAAGGAGGGGTTTAGAGGTTTTATATGAGTGTAGTTTAGGAGAAGGATGAAATTTAGGCATGATCTTGCCAGCTGTAGTGCTGGATTACATCTGAGATGACCTGTAAGTACCACAGTGGTCAGGTAGGCCTTGAGTGGTAGTTGTGTACCTGTGCAGAGGCAGTGAGGTGGAGGCAGGTAATGTTTGTTAACTTATTACAGAAGTGTGGGACTTTTAATATATATATGTATATATATATATATATATATATATATATATATATATATATATATATATATATATGTATATATGTTTTATTTATTTTTTTTCTCTTTGTTGCCATCCTGCTTGGGTTGTTTGCTGTGGAGACACTGTGAGTACAGCTTGAAAGATAGAAGAAAGGGGTGTTCCCAGGCAAAATTCGGGGGATATTCTTCAATTTGTTTTATTATGTGGTTTATTAGTTTTGGGTTACTTCAGTGGGTACATTTGGACATTGACTAGTGGTTTCTGTTGTT
Source organism: Protopterus annectens (assembly GCF_019279795.1). Classification (NCBI taxonomy): domain Eukaryota; kingdom Metazoa; phylum Chordata; order Ceratodontiformes; family Protopteridae; genus Protopterus; species Protopterus annectens. Next base: position 240,341,068 of record NC_056744.1, read on the forward strand.
TTCTGAGTCTGCAGGCGAGTGGGGTCACCATTTTTATGCAATGTATCTTTGCCGAGTTGCATGGTAATTCAATGGGAGTGAATTTGCATTTGCAGTATTGTTGTCTTCTTTGGGGCAGCAGTCATGGGTGGTGGTGGTGGTGGTGGTTGCTTGCTGCAGCTTGTATGGGAAGTTTTGACCCCAGACAGTTCGACCCCAGATGGTTCGACCCTGGATAGTTTGACCCCACTGAAATGGCAAAGCAAGAAATAAAAAGCCACAGATATTTTGACATACAGAAGAAAAAATGTTATATGCTGCTCATGCATCCACAAAGTCACTGAGAAAATATCAAAAAGAAAAATATGAAGTCATGAGGATATATAACTGTTTAAAGCATGTGCATTTGAAATACATGTAATAATATTATTAATGTTAATTTAAAATAATATTAATGTGTGCAATGTTAAAATTGATTTTAAAGTTAAAAAAAATATTAATTAAATTATGTATGCAAATTAAATAAAATGTTAAATAAATTAACATTTACATGTAAAAAAAGTTAAATAATATATTAAATTTCAGTGAAAAAAATCATGATTGATATGTTAAGCAATTAAATGCATTTATAAAACTTTAAAACCTTTTTTTGATATAATTGGGGTCAAACAATCCTAGATCAAATCTTTTGGGGTCAAACTGTCCACTAGCTACTCCCATGGACAATAAATGTCAATTTAAACATGAAAGTGCATACAATTGCATTGGGGTGGAACCACCCGGGGTCAAATCATCTGGGGTAGAATAGTCTTACTTCCACTGCAGCTTATCAGGTTGCACTCAGGGTTGTCATTTCACAGACTGGGAGCTATTTCTGACTAATGGTCGCTCATCACCCATGCATGGTGAGGTGCCAACAATTAGGGAAAGGAGCATGGAAGTGCGAATGGTTAGACTGGGGGAGACTTTTGATTTGTGTGCAAGGGGCAGAAAGTGTAGTACGACCATGCAAAGGAGAAAGCTGGGTCTTATTGAGAATTCTATTATACTTCCCTGAAATCATATGTGTCTGTGTAAAAATGATTTGGCTGAAAGGGACAGAGACAGAGAGGGAGAATGGTTAGAAAGGGACCTGGGTTGCTAGGTAAAAAACTCAGCCCTGTAAGTGGTCATTATGTAGTCATAGTCTGTGCATGGGTAAGGGAATCCACTGCCTAGGCTAGAGATGTGTATTCCCTTTACATCAATAGGACCAGGCTGCATTTGTTGAACTGGGTTCTGAATTAGATCTGTCTGTGCACTTTACCTTTTATTTATACTGTTTTTAATTACATGTATGTATTTAGTTTGAGGGACCATCTCCCTAGTAACCAGCACATCTGTATGGGACCTTCCTGGTTGATGTTTGTTAGGAGCGTCTGGTGCTGGTGAACTGTTTGTGTGTTCCACATTTTGCCCAATTGTTCCATTATATATAGAGGTGCAGCTATAAATAACAGCAGGCAAAGTTACAGGAATGGGGACAATTTCTGTTGTTGCTCGTACAATCATAGACCAAGACAAACCAAGAAATTTACATGGTGGGAATTTCTGGGTAAAAGGTAGCTGAAAACTCAGATGGCTGTCAGTAACTTCCTCACAGATGACTTGCTGTTGATATGTGAATGGGTTTTGGTCAGATTGCTGCAAAACTGTAAAAGGTAACCAGGGATGTGAGGCAATACTCTGGGCATCTTACAGTAACCTGTAAAGTTGAGACCTATGGGAAGAGGATATGGATTCACTTTATATCCTTGAAGTACTGAAATATCGAAATTCAGTATATTGAGGCTATAAAGTCGAAACCATAAAACAGTGAAAACTCAGAACCGCAAAATTCAAAATCTCGCTGCTCGCACACCAGAGATTTTGAATTTCGCACTTCTACTACACAAATACACACACACACACTCATACACAAACACACGCACACACACACACACACACACACACACACACACACACACACACACACACACACACACACACACACGCACACACACACACACACACACCATCCTCCCCACAGACAAACACAAGCTGTCTACTACTCTCCCCACACCCCCCACTTATATATTCTAACTCCGAGGTCGTACTACATACAAGCACACACAAAACATCACCACACAAGCTACATTCTCTTCACACACACACACATCACAGCAATAAAACACACCAACACACACCACAGCCCCTACCCAAAACCTTTAACACATACACACTTACCTGAATCCATAAACACAGCAAAACCTCAGAACCCCGAAATTCACCTCCGGTATTTGAGGTTTTAAATTTCACACTCCTGGGGTTTTGCTCTTGTCAGGGTTCCACTTTATGGGCTCAAAATACTGAATTTCGATATTTCAGTATTTCTAGCTTTTAAAGTGCATCTATAGATATATATATATATATATATATATATATATATATATATATATATATATATATATGTATATACATACATATATATATATATATATATATATATATATATATATATATATATATATATATATATATATATATATATATATATATATATATATATATATATATATATATATATATATATATATATATATATATATAAAATATCTTTGCATGTTATGGTTATCTGTAAAGTCAAGACCTATGGGCAGAGGAAATATATATATATATATATATATATATATATATATATATATATATATATATATATATATATATATATATATATATATATATATATATATATATATATATATATATGGGTCTACTTTGCATACCCGAAAACGTTATTCATCGACACTCCGTTTACCGAAACCTAAAGACCGAAAGTACTAGATACCGAAAGTGTAACATGCCTACGATCGTAATCCCGACGATTGCAATTAACACCAAACTACGTAATATTAAGCATTACTATATAAATTTAGCATACATCTACAGGGAAGTAGCCTACCATGTTACACTGATTTCAACTAGTACCGTTGTACATGGTGCGTTATTGTCGGTGTATTTAATTTCGGTTAAATTGTTTGTCGGTGAATGATGCTGTCGGTGATTCTGGGTCGATTATGTTGCTGTCGGTGAAATGAACGTTCGGGCATGTAAAGTAGACCCATATATATATATATATATATATATATATATATATATATATGCAGGTAGAGTAGTGGATCAGCAATAAAGGAGGAAAGAATACAGAATAACTGGTTGTTATGACTGCTGATAGGGCATTTTAAGGGGAAAGTTTTTTTCCCCTTGCTCTTAGAGTCTCATTATTGGCTTTTCTTTTCACAGATGGCTGATGTGTGGAATTTACAGCAAAGATGGGTAGCCATCATTCCTCAGATGGAAGAACTGAGATTTGGATAACAGTGGAACTGTAGTGATTGAAGATCCTGGTGAGTCCTGTCGAAAGCGGAGGAGGCAGGTGGTGAACAGCAAGTCAATGGCCTGAGGGAAGCAGGTGAGGTAGTCGAGAGAGGCTGTCATGTTGAATGCTCTGACCATTGGAGGGGCACATGATCCAGAGGCAGGTAATGATATGTTGATAGGTGTTCATGTAGGCATGTCAGACTTAGTGCAGTTTGGGAATGGCTCAGGGATTGGTGGGGATGGGTCATGTTAGGAGTCTGCTGGAAATGCATGGAGCATGGAGGATCAGGAAATGGTTAGCGGGAGGAGGCAGCCTCGAGGTGATGCTTTCACCGGGCAGAGTAACATAGGTTTGGCTATGGAGAGTTTAGCATCAGATGTAGGCAGGATGGAGTCACAACTACATGAGATGGATTCAGATTTTGGGATTCAGCTAGGAGACTGGTTAGCTACACAGGCGCTAGGGCAAGGGAGAGGGGCAGTCTTTCTCACACTCAGAAAATGCAGATAGCAAAGATCTTCTGGTGACTTTAGTAGCTTTGGGGCACAGAAGAATAAGTAGGCTGCGACCAAGAACATGAGGAGATTTTTTTTAGGATTTGTGTACTGTATGGCAGTTTGGCTTGAGAAAGATACTGCCATTGCCCTGCTATTCTTGGTGTATTTTCTCATAATCTATGAGGCTCAATGTTTACAGGCAGGAAATGCTTGGCTATGGTATGATCAGAGGTTTCATAAGTGGAAAGTGGTCAATCAGTCACTGCATTGGGAAGTCAGGCACCCTGACATATAACTTAGTACTATGATGAATAGCTTTGGTGCTGGTAGCAGAGGGAGTAAGTTAGGAGTGGAATGGGTGGGGGTGTATTGGGCTTTTAAAGCAGGGTGGTGCTCATGGATGGCATGTAGGTTTATGCACACTTCTTCAACGTATGCGGGGATACATCCAGCTGTGCAGTGTTGCTAACAGGAAGGAAATGTGGTCAGACCAAGTTCTCTTTTCACAGATTTGGGTGGGATGTCATCTTCATTTCAGTGATTTCAAAGTCTGAGATGTAGGGGGAATTTTCAAGAGCAGAGGGGTGTGTCCTTTTAGGAGACAAGGGGTAGATCAGGGGATGCATTCCCCCAGTAAGGTGCAGGTATTGCGGCATATGCTCCAGCAATTTCCTGATTTGGCAGTTGCAGGAGAGTTAATTAGTGGATTTTGTCAGGTATTTTCTATTAAGTCAAGTGTGGCAGGGGATGGAGTTGTCTGTAAGAATTTGCGATCTGTGTGGGTGATGGGAGATATTTTGGAAGGTTTGGTGGAGAAAGAACGAAGGGACAGTAGGTTACTAGGCCCTATTCACAGCCCCCATTTTGGCAGTTTTAAGACTTTGCCATTAGGTCTGGTTCAAAAGAAATTGGCCAGTGAATATCAGTTGATTCACCATTTGTCTCACCCCAAAGCAAACTACATTAATGATTTTATTTCGATAGAAGATACCAAGGTGAGTTATGCATCTCTGTATGATGTGATAGGGGGTTAAGGATCCGTGGTTGGTGAAGGTGGATACTGAGTCCAGGTTTCAACTTCTGCCAATGCGGGAGCAAGAATGGATGCTTTTAGGCATGATGGTAGGAAGCAAGTTTTGTTTTGACAAGGCTATGCCAGTGGGATGCTCGGTAGCCTGTGTTACTTTTGAGAAGTATAGCACAGTACTCCATTGAATTTGGCAGCAGTGGGTGGACACCACAGAGAACAGTACATTATCTAGATGATTTCTTTATTGTAGGTGAGTGGGTTGTGGGTGCGTTGAGAGGTATTTGGCTGTTTCTGGGGATGTGTGAAGAATTGGTGTACTGTTTGCTAGCCAGTAGTTGGAAGGTCTGGCTAAGGCATTGGATTTCTTAGGTTTGCTAGTGGATGTGGAATATGGATTGTTTTCTTTACCTGTTGAAAAGATAACATATTTGAAGGACAAGATTGGATGGGTGAGATTCAAAGACAAGGTACAGATTAAGGATGTCATGGAGCTGTTAGGCCTTGTGAATTTTGCATGTCAGGCAGTTCACCTGGGTCGTACCTTTTGTAGGTCTGTGGACTTCTTCATAAAAGGGGTAAAAGCAAACATTACTGGGCAAAGATTGTTAGTACAGGCAGATTTATTACTTTGGCTGTTCTTCTTAAAGTTTAATGGTATTTCCTTTTGCTGATGGATTGATTTGGTCAAGAGGAATTGCAATTGTTTAAAGATGCAGTAGGGGGTATTAGTATGGGAGCATTTTTTGATGGTGAATGGTTTGAGGCTCATTGACTGACAAATTGGAAGGATGAGTGGAAGAAGGATGTTGCATTTTTGGAGTTCATACCAGTTTGGGTGGCATCTGTGGTTTGACAGGACGGGTTGAGGGGAAAGAGGGTTATTTTTCATTTGGACAATATTGCAGTGGTAAGAGTTTTACAGGTTTAAGACAGCAAAGTCTGAGTTGTTATTGTTAGTATTACAGAATTTGGTTTTGCAGAGCTTGTTGATTAATTTTTCTTTTACAAGTGTGCATGTAGTAAGCGCTAAGAATGGGACTGCTGATGGTTTGCCTCAATTTCAGTTTTTGAGGTTTTGGCAGTTAGCTCCAAAGGCAGAGGACAAGCCAAGGGTACTGCCAGATGATGTGTGGCAAATTAGACTACATAACCAGACAATTAGTGGAGCAATCTTGGCAGCATCTACCAGGAAGGTGTATAGTAGAGCATTAAATGATTTTGATAAATTTTATTTACAGCTACCTGAGGAAGAGGCAGTTTGGTCAGAAGACCTTTTATTGCTATACTTAGCCCTGACTTGGGTGAAAGATAAGGCAGTGCAGTCAGTCATGGTTGACCTGGCTGTAATCAACTTATTTGCACAGGTGGCAGGATTGCATGCTTTCACTAAGTCCTGGACAGTTGCTGGTATGGTGAAGAGATGGGGGAGTATGGCAGGTGTGAATATGGATAAGTGATGGCCGTTGACAAGACAGGTTTTGAAAGTTTTATTGTGGAGTTTAGCTTTGGTGGCAAGTGGTTCAGGGGATTATACTTTATGGGTGACTTTGTGTTTATGGATGTAATATGGAACATTTAGGGTGTCAGAATTGTTAGGGTTGCTAGTTTGGGGGATGTCATAGTATTTTCTGTGGTGGTGCATGTTTGGTTATGTAGATCTAAAATGGATCAGTTATGGAGGGGTACACTGATAGTTCTTGGGAAAGATAGTAATGATTTAATGTGTCCAGTGTGTTGGGCTAGGATTTTACCACAGACCCTTGTAGAGAGCCCTCAAGACTTGTGTTTTTGGTCAAGGGGGAATAAGATGATAATGGATAGTCAGTTTGTATATGTGATGAGGATGATTTTCATTTTATGGGTTTTCCTGGAGAGATAGATAGAGAGAGAGAGAGAGAGAGAGAGAGAGAGAGGTTCTCCACCCATTCTTTTCACATAGGTAGGTCCTCAGATTTAACAACGGAAGGTAGATCAGTGGAGGTTATTAAGATGGCAGGGCATTAGTCTTCAAATACCTTTTTGTCTTATATTAGACAATTGATTAAAGTGGTTTGATTAGTATTTATATATTTGATTTGGGGGGGGGGGCAGGATGTCATCCTGGATCATTTGCATATTCACTGTGTGACAAAGCAGGCTGCAGTTAATACAGCTGGCAAGGAACTGGGTTTGCATTGCTTTGGGTGGAGAGTTATATGGCACAGTAGTTCTCGGTGGAATCAGCTTATGGATGAGTTTGCATTTATTTGGTCACAGATGGGGCTTCCTCGACTTGGTGGTACATTTGGCTGCTAATGACTTGGGAGTAATTCTAAAGTGGCATTTGGTATATAGGATTAGAGAGAATTTGGTTAATTTAAAGAGGTTATATCCAGGTGTGTGCATTGTGTGGTTTGAGATAGTACCACAATTAATTTGCAGGAATGCTAATAGTTTTATGGCTTTAAAATGGGATCAGCAGTTTGGTGATTGCTGGCTGGCGAGACAACTGGTTACTTTGGGATGATAGAACATGGAGAATTTGATGACACTGACCCAGTTTGGTTCAGAGAGGATGGAGTACACTGGAATGAATTTGGTTTAGATTTGTTTAATGTACTCTTAGGTTTATTTTTGGGGGGTTTAGTCAAAGTCCTGCAGTAGGTGAGGAGGAGAAGCCTGAGTCAGTCTGGTGGGTAGAGAAGAGGGGCAGGCTTGTCCCTCTTCTTTTCCCACTCCAGTGTTGGGAGTCTGATGTAAGGATTTTAGAGGACGAAAGTGAACAGTTGAATGCTGCTTTTATTAGAACGAATAGGGTAGTGAGGTGATGATGTTCCTTATTCCGGCAGGGTGAGGGGGATATGCTACCCTGATGAATGGTTACAAGGATGTTTGTGTTGTGATTAATCAATTGAAATGATGCAATAAAGTTATGTTAATGGAAGTTTAATATAGGTCATCAAATGTCATTTTGGTGTGCTGTGTTTTATTGAAGGGGCTCGGGACAAATGAGGTTTGAAAACAAACCAATTTTTCCAGGGATATCTTCAGTGTTTAAGAGTTATGCAGATATATGAGGGACAGGCTTAATGATGGTAGAAAGGGGTTTTGGGTGGAGAAGGATTGGTAAAGTTAGGATGTGAGGGAAAGTAATATGTAGAGCTATGAGAAGAGAAGGGTTAATTTAATAAGGGAAAGTTGGGAGTAAGTGAGGTGGGGGTAGGGAGAAGCTTAGATGCTTTATCTAAGTGTAGTTTGGGAAAGGGATTAGATTTAGGCAACATCTTGCTATCCACCCTCCCTCCCCCTTTTTTTGGGCTATTTAGGTTCATAGGTTCATAGGTTGGTACTAGGCTATCTGCCCAAAGGCATTTATAAGCCTAGCCAGAATGTGTTGGCTTTCGCCACGCCCTTAGATTAGTTCCCTGTGCCTCTGTCCAGCAGAGCCACTGAAGTGATCCCTGAGGTAAACTTTCTGTTTCCCATCCACTCGTCAAGGTTTCTTTTGAAGAGTGTTAGTGAGGAGCTCTGCCTAATGTAGATTGGGATCTTGTTCCAAAGCATGGGAAGTCTCTGGGACAGGAATCTATCCCTCCAGCATGTTCTATTTATTATTGTAGTGAGGTTTAGATCCCTAGAGCGTGTGACTTGAGGGTATAAGGTTTTCTTTAGGTGGATCATGTCCATCAATTCTGGGTTGGACATGGCCTTGTATGTCAGGTAGAGATCACCTCTGAGTAGGCAGTATGCAACTGAGTACAACTGGAGTTTCTTCAGTCGAGCTGCATAGGGCATCTGTTTGAGGCCAGTGATCTTCTTGGTGAGGCACTTCTGTGGTCTTTCCAGCTGTTGCAGGTGTCTTGAAAGGTACATCCCAAATGGGGTGTTGTACTCTATGATGGGTCTAATGAGTGATGAGTAGAGGGGCACAATGACCTCTTTTGATCTGGATGTGAACCCTTTTGTGATTAGGTGGGCCACGTAAAAGGATTTTCTAACCACTTTGGCAATGTGATTATCAAAGGTGAGATTACTATCTACTTGGGTCCCCCAGATCCCTTATTACTTCTTCCATATTTAGGGGACTACCACCTATGTGGTAGTTTGTGGCTACTTTGTTTTTTCCAAAGGGGATGACTATGCACTTTTTGGCATTTAGCTTGAGGCCATGATTTTGACACTAGGTATGCGTCTCAGTGAGACCCTTTTGGAGGATGTCTGTGTCAGCCGGAGAGTCAGTTATATCCCCTAGTTTGAAGTCATCTGCGAACTTGGTCAGTCATAGTCCTCCTGTGCTTGCCTGTACCTCTGAGAAGTATATGCCAAACAGGAGGGGTCCTAGGACTGAGCCCTGGGGAACACCACTTGTAACCGGTTTAGAGTTAGACCTGGCTCCCAGAACTCTCACCATGTGGGTTCTGTCCGTGAGCCAGTTGGCAACCCTTCTTGCAATGTAGGGGTTTATGTTCAGGCTGGTGAACTTATCTATAATACCAGAATGGGGAATGGTGTTGAAGGCTTTAGCGAGGTCTAGGTAGGCTGTGTGTACTACCTTTCCCTCGTCTATAGCCTTGGTAACTGTCTCAAAGAAGTCCACCAGGTTTAGGAGGCATGATCTGTCCTTAACAAAGCCAAACTGGGTAGGGTCCAGTGTTTGGAGGTTCCCAATGTCTCTGTTAATGAGTTCCATGATGATGCACTCCATAGCCTTGCAGACCAAGCTAGTCAGGCTTATAGGGCGATAGTTCCCGGGGTCTGTTGTGGCTCCACCTTTGTGGAGGGGAATAACCATTGCTGTGTGCCACTCTATGGGTATGTAGCCTGTGGAGAGGCTGAGTTTGAACAGTGTATTTAGGTGAGGGGTTAGTTTGTCTTTGAGCTCATGTAGAACACAGCCTGGGCACCGTCCGGAGCCATTGATGCTGTGTTTTCAGCTTTGGAGAGGGCTGTTTTAACCTGAGTGTCTGTGATTTCAGGGACTCTACATTCTTCTGGTATGGTTATGGGCCCTTTTGGGGGTGAGAGGGGGGTGAAGTTTGCACTGAACCTGTCTGCCAGGATGTTGGTGATATCAGTCAGTTCAGTGTATTTTGTGCCATTCTGCATTAACTCTGAGCATTGCCAGTTAGATTCTTGACATAGCTAAAGAATACCTTGTGGTTATCTTTGGAGGCCTTGGCAATTTTTCTTTCAAAGCTCGCCTTGGATGATTTTATGAGGGATCGTAGTTTCTTGCTGATACTGATCAGGGATGTCTTCCCTTCTTGGGATTTTAGTCTTTTCTGTACTAGTTTCCTCCTTCTATTGTATAGTTTGTTTATGGCAGGAGTCATTTGGAATGGTTTGCCATTGTGGTTGGGTGTTTAGGTGGAGAAGAGGGGCAGGCTTGTCCCTCTTCTGTTCCCACTGTAGTGTTGGATGTTTGATGCAAAGAGTTTGAGGGGTGAAAGTGAGTGGTTGGACACTGCTTTGATTAGTAAGAATAAGTGAACGGGATGATGATGATGCTTTATTTGGGCAGGGTGAGCTGGGATACACTGCCCTGATGAATGGTTACAAGAATGTTTCTGTTGAGATGAATAAATTGAAATGATGCAATAAAGTTCTGTTAATGTAAGTTTAATAAAGGACAACAAATGTCAGTTTGGTGTGCTGTGTTTTGTTGAAGGGGATCGGGACAAATTCTGGTTGTCACATGCATTACTTGCTCTAATGAAATGGTGCTGATATTAAACTTCAAATCAGAATCTGAAAAACTCCAAAAGTTGTTTAGCTAAACTTAATCAACTATAGCAAATGCCAATTGGTGTCACATTTCAAATGAAGACCTTCTCATTTTTGATGCAATGATAAGCTATTGCATTAAATTAAAAGCTTTCTGGAGTTTAATTTAATCTAAAATGCACTCCGTTGGCTAATCATAGTACTCACCTCATAATAATTATAAAAAATACATCAACTTGGAGAAGAAAATCTAGTTGTGGTAGGCTTGAAGGAAAATACTTTTTTGTTAAAAGAATTGCCTTTTTCAAAACAAAAATGCTATAAATTGGGACTTCATTAACTTTACTTATTTACATTTGTTTGCCTGGATAGAACATCAATTAATGACCAATTACAGGCTCAGCCCGGGTTATGCCATAATGAAACAAAACAATGTAAAGTATATAAATAACAGTGTCTTACATTTCTGAGTAAGCACAGAAAATCTGACAAACAATATATACGTAGAAGATCCAACAAACATATATATGGACAGTTACATAAGTGGAATAGAAAAGGGATAATAGAGTTAAGGTAAAAGGATTAGAAGTGATATAATTATAGGCAGTAGTGAATAACAGACAGAGGAGAGAGGGTATCTTGTTTGAGTATTTTCAAGAGCAAGGAACCAAGAAGATTTGACCAGGCATGTACTGGGAGCCAATTAGGCCTTGAAAGAGTAAGGCCATGGCTTTCATTCCATGGTGAGTTAGCTTTGAATTGATATATTTTATTGGATAGGGTCTGAAGGGTTGCAGAGTTTTTGATACTTTCAGATGCAAACAGGAGGAGAACATACTCAAGCTGAGCAAGGAGGATGGCTTTTCTTATAGCAGCCCTTGCTAGATGTGACAGGAACTGAGATATTTTGTTGGCCTAGAAGAGTAGACAGTAGATATTTGCTTGCAACTCTTCTATATGTCCATGGAAGTTTAATGATTGGTGTGAGGAGATCCATAAATATCTAAAGGATGTCTTGGTTTTAAGGGTATAGTTATCACAGAAAATGATACAAAAGGATTTGCAGAGATATGGATAATATTTTATGGATGCCAAATAACATGGACTTTTTTACTTCTGCATCATCTAGAAGCTAATCAGTCTTTCTTTCCTAAAAAGCATGAATGTACTCATCTAATGTCCTTATTTTATGATCTAATATAAGAAACAAGTAAGAAAAATTCATGCTCAAATGGAAATTCTGTATAAAAAGGATATATTTGCTGAGAGTCAGACTTGAGCAGCAGGGCAGTCTGTTTTGTTTTATTCAGTTTTAAAACAGTCAGGATAGACATATATGCTAGTTTTCTGTCACAAATCAGGTTCACTTCTGTTGTTAAAATAAGTCAAACTGTTTCTTCAATTGTTGAATGAGGAACTCAAACTCATTTTGTCAGACTGCAGCTCATTACCAGCTCGTATTTTTAACTCTGTGCTTTAAACTTAGATGATTTTGGTATGTAGAGCTCTGCTGAGGGCACAGTGAATATGGATGGCCATTATCAGTAAGAACTGATAAATGTACAGCCAACATTTTGGGATAAGGGAAGATAATTCAGATTTCCAGATTAAGGATTGCCCAGACTGAAATGGAAGCACCTAGTCAGGAAGCAACACAGCTGAAACATTCAGTTTAAATAATAAATTGAAAAATTCTCTAGCTTTAAAAAATAAATGGGTGTGACATTAGGTGCAACTTCTTTTCTGCCACAGCAGTATAGGAGCTATAGGGTCATCCTATTCACAATGGTGTTATCAGCTGTAAATCTAACCTGTTCCCAGCAATATTTGCAGCTATATGTTTAACCTGTCCACAGCAGTATTAACACCTATTGGTTTAACCTATCCCCAACAGTATTAGCAGCTGCAGATTTAGCCTATCAGCAGTATTAACTGATGCTGATAAACTTGTACACAGCAGGATTATCAGCTATCGTTTTAACCTGCCCACATTAGTAATACCAGCTACAGGTGTAACATTTCTGCACATTTAGTACCTGAAGAAAATGCATATCGTTGAGATGTCTTTTTGTCAGCAGTACAGTTTTGTAATTAATCATTCAAGTAAAATATTTCAAAGGCTGTGCAGAAAAAAATACCCCTTTAAATGATCATCTAATGAAATGTTGGATCCGCACTGGTCTAATTATTTAAAACACATAATAAGTTATCATTTTAAAATACTATGACATAATCAAATGGGTAACTTCTCCCTGCCCTTTAACAGCAGAGGCCAGTCATGTTACACCAGTAGTTTGCCACACCAAGTATCAATGGTCAGTATGCATAAGTATCAGGAAATATCAAACATGCCTACGATACAGCTGAGGTGAGCATGGTGGTTCCAATGTGATACAGAAAAAGCATCATATGGCAAGGCAAGGCAATGCAGGTCTTCAGGCAGATTCCTTTGGAGAAGATTATGTAATTTCCCAGAGGAAGAGATGGCTGTATCATAAATATGAAAATAAATCTGTGGCATTCATAGAAAATATTACTGTATAAACTACTTGGACAAATTTATTGAAATTAATTACTATCATCTCATTTTCCCTCTTGCTATCAATGCTTAGTCTTTCTTAGGATTCAGCTAGAGTACTGTAGTCAGTGTATTAAAGAAGGCCTCTGAAGGAGATGAATGGTATAATGCTGAATGCTTGTTGCACAGGAAACCATTGCCAGTGCAATTTCTAAGTATGTGCAGGCTATGATTCACTTCTGTAGAGAGATTTCTCCATTCTTCAAGTTTATATGATGGTCCAGTTAATACAGTCATGTGTTCCCTGGAAAAAAAAAAAAAAAAAAAAACATGAAAAAAGGAGTTTTAGCCCTTTCGGATTTTGGGTAATTTTTTTCTTTTTTTTTTTTTTTTTGGATGTCGACTTTCAGGAAGTCTTGAGTTTCATAGTACTATCAATAGGAAATCAAGGACAAGTTCTATTGTACTTTGTACATGACTGATACATTTAAAGTGTTTTGTATGTAAGTTACATTGCTCAAATATATGCATATTTGTATGAAAGGCACTTGCTTTTCTGAATACATTTTCAGAAGAAAAAAATGCTTTTTATAGTAGTATCAAAGAAGATAAACACTGCCTTCCACACATCTTCAAACCCAAAACAAATTATATGGCTGAATTAAGCTGCATTTCATACTTGAAGTCCTGCAATTAAAATTGGTTTAATATACAAATTTGGTTAAAAAAACAGTTCTTTTCCTTTGAAACCTTCAATCTGATATTTATACACATGAAATTACAGGCACCAAATACCTGTCCTTCATTTATGACTGGAATGGCGCTTCTGTGTTTTTTCTTACTCTTATTTGAAATGAATTATTAAATCCGTACTTTCTTGATAATTATTTCATCACAAAATACACCACATATTTATATATATGCCATCCGTATATATTATTTTCCTACAAATATATTGCTGCGTGTAGGTACTAGTGTCTTGAATCTTCAAAAAAAGGTTTGTTATCAGTTGATTATGTATGAAAATGTGTGCCTCCTTATCACCCATTGCAACATAATGTGTATTTTACTCATTCTTAAACCTTGGAAAACTTCTATTGTTAATTTATACTTCTGTAGAGAATGCCAGGTAGAAAAGGGATTTTTTTTCTGTATGTAGTCAGTTTATTCATAGACTATACTTGCCTTGTTTAAGGAAACCACATGTAAGTGGCATTTTATTTCAATGCATTTTTAAGCCTTAATGTCTACACATATTTTATACACATGTAGAATGTGCATGTATTGTGTGAACACAGAAATATATAAGAACACAAGACAAACACACATGCATACACACATGCAGTCATGCATGCAAATGACTGTTATGTAAATATAAATATATATATATATATATATATATATATATATATATATATATATATATATATATATATAAATATATATATATATATATATATATATATATATTTTTTTTTTTTTTTGTTTGTTTTTTGTGTGGCTTTAACATAAGATAAAATGCAAAGAAGACAGATTAAGAGTTGTACTAATGCCAACTGTTTGTTTGAAACAGAATTATGAAAGCATGCTAATAAAAACGGTATTGTCAAAACATTCTAGAGCTATATTTAATCTTGTACCAAACACAATAAACCCAGAAGCACTAGAGAAAACAAGGGCAAATGTGCTGGATTTATCATAAGGTTATGACATGTAGCACCTACAGCCTAGCATTATTAATCTGCTTAATAGGTGTGAGGTTCTTGAATGTGACAAAAGTAATAAACACAGATGAATGGTCATTGTGTTTGGACAGTTGTGACAATGCTGCTGATGTCTGTTTAAATTCTACTCATTCGCATATGACACTGCTGAAAGAAGTTATCGACACATGTACATAAAGAGCCCACACATGTCCTCCCACAAATTTGGAAGAAAGAAAATTCAGTGCCATCTGGAAAAATATCACTTGTGACGAGGTCTTATCTTCCCACAGCAATATCCCCTGGTGGGAGTGACTATCACCATGCAGCGTGTACAGAGCACATGAATTCCCAGTGTATTTATGATAACAAGAGATGAATGAATTGCTCTTTTCAGTACACTACTGGTATTTAGCCAGCCCTTATCTGCAGATGAAGGAAGTGAAGGAAGAGAGGAACAGAAGAGGGATTAGTTTCTTCATGATATTACTTGTCATGTCGTGAGCTAAACTGCACGGGTTACATTAAAGAGAAAAGAATACTGATAAACTTTAAGCTGGCAGCAATGCTAAATCTTCTAAGTAATGCTTTCCAGAAAATTACAATAACTGTGCTTTTTATGAGAAACCCTGACAAATGGTTGCACAGCAATGACTAACGTTAACTTGTATTATTATTGTTTTTGTGCAAATATTTTTTCTCCTTTATTTATTTATTTGTTTATTTTTGGTCTGGAGTATTTATTAGTGTAGCTGTTACTCCTCTAATCAATAGAAGTTACATATTCTTTTGTAAATCTTTTTATATTGGGAGTTTGGTGTAATAAATATGGCTTTATTTTAAGTCCAGAGTTTGAATCCCGCAGCTTCCATATGTCTATTATGTGGCTCTAAGCAAGCCAGTTAACCAGTCAATGGTACCAATTCACCCCTAAAAATAGTTCTGCCAAGTGTACAGATACACACACACACACACACACACACACACACACACACACACACACACACACACACACACACATACACACACACACACATATATAAAACACAGTGGATTGTTAGCGTATAGGGCAAGTTGATAATGACAGCATATAAATTATTCATAATGCAATATTGACACACCCCTACAGATGGGCATTTTTTGAAATGTCTTTTCATTTACAGATGTCTAAGTTATAAGGTGTACTAAAACAACTTTAAATCAGCTGATGACATTTCACTACAAAACTATAAAACTATGTTGCAGCATATTACTTTATTTTATGGTCACAGTCTAAGTGGCTGATGCAAACTACACATTTTATGCTGACAACAGAACAGGAAAATCTACATATATGTTTGTATATTTTTAATGAGCAGTACCTGTGCCAGGAGTATGCTATTGCATACTCTCATTTCTCAGAAGTATCAGCTCATCAGTCTATACAAATAAACATTTCCATCATCCTCACAGAAATGTTTGCTAGAAGGAGGAACTGGCATTGCAGTGGAGAGCGCTGACGTTTATAGTCTGAGAAAACATTGCTTCTTTATTTGTGTATTGCTAGTCAGAAGGGAACTGATGCACTTGGAAATCAGCAGATTTCTCACAGGGGAAATAAATCAGCCAATGCCTGTTTGCCTGTAAAACATTAATGTTTGCACACTAGTAGAAGATTTATAGATGATGGTTCCTGGATAATATACCACAGTAAAGTATGCAGGTAACTCAACATGCAGAAAGGTGCTTGTTACAGCTCATTTAAAATTGTTGGCACTTTACAAGCCTCTGTCTGAAACGTGTTATATACCACATAAGATATTAAGGAACCTGTGCTGTGTTTCAGTTGCAGTGAAGGCAGAAAAAGTCCATTATAAAATGGAAACTAGAACAGTTTCACTAAAGTTTTCGAAGAGAGAAATTATCTTGCCAACTGGAAAGTGAACCCAATAAATAAAAATTATTGCCAAACATCACATTTGTCTACAATGTACAAGGGTAACTTTCTTAACTTTTCTAAGACTGATATCTCTAGGGCTAAACAGATTCAGATTAGTTGCATATCATGTAGAATTTTATGACACCTCCTGTGACAGAAGGCACCAAGAAAATCAAGATGACGTTTGTTAAAAAAAAAAAATCCTGTTGTTACAGTTTAGACTCGTATGGCTTTCATACTCACTCTTCAAAATCATATTTTGTCATTGTCTTCATGCATATGTCTTAATTCCTTTGGTCAAGAGTTCTGTAAAGCCAAAATAATGGATTTTGGTGGACTCAGGAACAAAATCAAAAGCCAAAATAATGGGGGAGGGGTCAAAGGACCAAATCAGGGAAAACATTTTAGATACGATTCTAATTCTCTTAAGCAGTTAAATATAACAGCAGACTTTGTATTAAGCTACATTTTCTGAATAAGATGAAGTGTGAAACTAATGACTCATGTTACTGACTGAATGTAATCGTCAATGATTTCCCAGAAAATCAAAATTTTCAAGATGGACAAAAAAAAATAAGACAAAATAAAGGGTGATATACAAAATCATGAACAGCTGAGAGGTGTGTTAACATGTCACACAGATGGATATCTACTAATTCTACACTAGAACAACTACAAAAACTCTGGCACCACATGAAACGAAATGTCATTTATTTCCAGAATGGTGGAAGTCAGCATATATTTTATTAACTTGTGCTTAATCTTGTACTAGCTAACAATTTGACATGACAAAATAAAGTCTGTTGCAGGGAAGTTTACCATCCATAGCTACCACTTTATTCTTCTCTAAGTTTTAACCAATCTGAAGAAAACAGAAGTCAAAGGAACTTAGTCACAGACTTGTGCTGTTACAGGCTCAAGTATCAAAGAAATGCCATATGAGTCTCTTTCAGAATGCCCATCCAGAGTGAGCAGGAGGTTTACATGTACATGGCACATTTGCACATTGATCTCTCTAGTGTAGACTGAAGAGAGAGAGAGAGAGAGAGAGAACAGAGAGTAATGTTGCCTGTAGAAGGGTAGGGCATCCTGCTGCTGTCGACCCAATGTAAAAATGAGCAGTTAAGTAGAAATGTCATCCACTGCATTCCCAACCTCTGAAGAATTACTGGCATATGGAACAGATGGACATTTAAAGAAAAAATACTCCCCAGTAGCAGTATGACGTGCCCCAGTTTCTTTGTTAGTCCCCGAACAAAAAGCAGTGCTAGACTTGCGAAGGAACTGCAGGTTCAGTAGACTAAGTGGACAAGGAGAGAACCTGGGGACAACTGGTGGTCATCTTGAGAGAGCCAAATTTTTTGCAAAACTATAAACATAAAAATGGTAAGGAGACCTAAAAGAACTGCGGCTGGTTGCCCCTCCTTTACAATAAAAAGGAAAGTCTTCCTAGAAAAGAAAACTCAGTAAGTGAACCAGTGACAGAGATGATACTTGTGGAACAACTTAATTATGATGCAGAACAGTCCGATGAGGAAATAGTGCTTCTGTATAAGATATTGGAAAGCATAGCCAAGCAAAGAGTAGCTGTAGAGACCTTATGCAACACTTACACTCCAGAGGAAACAGTCATACACTAAAGTCTGAAATGTGTAATTACAATGCAAATCGGAATTCTTTGCAGCCAAAAAGAGAGACCAATACAGCAGAGACATTTAGTCTAAATTAATTCCACCTCAGTCACAAATAGCTCTTCTGCTATCCAACATCAAGGGAATAATCAGACAATGCCAAGTAATGTAGGTGTGTTGCATGGGGCATATGATCATGGAGATCATATCCAAGAAGATTCCAATCATGCAGTCTCTAGACAGTCTGTAACAAAATGAATAAATATGTCACAGAGCAAAGATAAAAGCCCAATGAAACTGAAATCTAGGTGAGCAGCTTAGAGAATCAAATGAAAGAATTGCATCAGCTAATGAAATTAAGTGAAAAAAAAATAAGAATTCTTAGCCATGGTAAAAAATAATGAAGGGTACTTGGTGTCTTTTATTCAGCATTAGAAATGCTCTAC
>NC_056744.1:240364892-240432392 GCF_019279795.1 Protopterus annectens
CTGGACATAGAATTACCTACAAAATTCTTTTTGGCTGGGCTGGAAGTCCCTCAGTTTTTCCACTTATGAAAAAGTTTTCTTTATAATGGGATAATCAAAATGCCACCCAGCAGTTTGGTAATCTCTCAGTCAAGAAAGTCAATACTGAGTAATTCACCATGTAAACTGAACATGGTACCAACATCATTGTTATTTAAATGATATCTAAAATCAATAAAATCGTTATAACTGCCCATCCAAACTAGACAGCTATCATCAATGTTGCTATGCAAATATTCATATCTGATAAAAAAGTTATTTTTCAAAGGGTTGCAAATGTCTCAAGACAGTACTCCACAGCTAACAGATAGCATTGCAACTTCCTTATTAAAAACATTCTTGCAAGTACCAGTTCAGTAAATGAAAAATATAAAACCTCAAGCCAGTATTTTAGGACTTTAAGCCCAATATCATGAGGAATAGAAATATACAGGGAAATGACATGTAATGTGTATACATATTACTGATTTTCTACAGAAATGTCAAATATTACTTTAATAAAATGGTTAGTATCCTTAGTTCAGTAGTGATTTTAAACAAACTTCCAAAAATTATAACAGGGGTTGCACAAGTGATCCTCTAAATGATACTGTAGATCTGCCAAGTGGAATGTTTTTTTTATTTTTATGTAGGCATGTTAGGTAAGATATAAAACACTTGGGGAGCTGGATCTATCCCTTTCAATTCATTTCTGACTGCATACAAAATAACAGGATGATTGGTTCAATAGATTAAAAAAAATATCAGTTTCATGTTAAAATCAGTCAGTGGGCTGGAGGGGTAATCTATAATACAATGAAAGATTTTTCAATTGAGACAAGCCCTTAGCATCATAAGATTGCAAATCCTATGAAACAATACCACCTCCCTTATTCAGACTAGTAATAACAACAGACTTGTCATTAGACAATTCAAATGAAGCCTTCTTATTATATAAAGAAATATTACATTGAGTGGTAGAAATGGTAAACTCACCCTTAAAATTTAGATCACTCATAACTGTAGATTCAAACTGTTCATTAAAATAGTAAGACTGGTTGAAAACTGTTTGTTTTTAAATGTATAGGATACAATATCAAATTCAGACTTCTTAATCATAACATGTTGAGCATGAAACCAAATTTTTAAATTTATTAAACAAAAAAAAACTGTTTAAATCATCCACCACATGATGACCTTTTATTAAGCCATATTGTTTCATCAGTAGTCAATTGATCATTAGACACATTAGCAACCACGTTTTATTCTGGTCTAGATTTGAACAGACCTGGCATTTAAAATCCATTGGGTTATACAGACTTATGTGATAAATTATTACATTTAACTGGTTGCAGTCCATCACCCATCTCAGGTCCAGAATCAACTTCACTGTCAGTGACTGAATCTTTACCTTTGGTAATAGATGAGTCACTAACATGCAAGATGGATTTATTCACATAACCATCCCATTTACTTTGAAACATGAATATGTATGCACGCATATATAGTATATATATGTATACACGTGTGTGTGTGTGTGTGTGTGTGTGTGTGTGTGTGTGTGTGTGTGTATATACATATATATATATATATATATATATATATATATATATATATATATATATATATTTATTTATATGTATATATATATATATATATATATATATATATATATATATATATATATGGGTCCCCTTCAGTTTGCCGACATTCCAGAATGCCAACAACCATATGGCCGACACCATATGGTTGACATTCAGAATGCCCGCAATGCAGAACTGGCATCTCACTATAGTGCGGAATGGACAGATTTCCATTCCTGCAGTGTAGTTCGATCTCGGAGTTGGTATATTAAAGTTATGGGGGGGTGTGGGGGGCAGATCCCACCAGGGGGAGTGCAGGGGGTGTAGTCCCCTGCTAACAGTTGAAAGGAAATTTTATTTTCCTTTTTTATGGACCTTTCACAATGTCAGCATTCTGAATGTCGATCATATGGTGTCGGCCATATGGTAGTCGGCATTCTGGAATGTCGGCGTTGTGTAGGGGATCCACATATATATATATATATATATATATATATATATATATATATATATATATATATATACGGGTTCACTACATACAACCGAAGAACCATAATACCGACACCCATAATCCTGAGACCAGATATCCGAAAGACGAGAAGACCGGAAGACCAGAAGCACAAAATTTTAAATCCTGAACACTACACTAAACAGACACCACACACATACACATACACACACCATCACCCAAAACACAAATGCACAGAACTACACTACATGCAAGCAGGGGGGCTGTGCCCCCACACCCCCTACTTAAATATTCTAACTCCAAGGTTGCACTACACAGACAAACACACAAAAACACCATCACACACCTACATTCCCCTCGCACACAGACATCACAGTCACAACACAGACTTACACACACACACACTAAAGCCCCTAACCAACACACTCAAACATAGATACTTACCTGACCTTCCACCAATCTATTCACAAACCACAACACCAGAAGCGCTACTTCAACATCTCCGAACTTTGGGATATTGAAATTCGTGCTTCTGGTCTTTTGGTATTTAGTGGTTTCTGCTATATGGTCTTGGGATTTTGAAATTCGATATTTCAAAATTTTGAGATTATGTAGTGAACCCATATATACACATGTTCAGGGGCCCCAATATCCCTATAATAATATAGGGATATTGATAAGTTGGAGGACGCCATATACTTCTTGTCTTCCTCATTTGTCATTGTGTCTACAAGAAAGTATCTTCAGTACTAAAGTTGACAAAATGATATCCACAAAAATGGTAATGTAGAATGTTTTCAGCTGATGACACAGATTACCACCCCTCTGATGCCTAAACCAGCACAATATCAAGCTGTCATCATCACTTTATTGGTTGAATGAAGTTCCAGTATCAGAACTAGCCAACAGTTGTTGCTACAGTTCAATGATTTGCTGATGACAAGCAAATGGGAAATGTACAGTTCTCCATATTTGAGAAATGAATCTTAACAATGTAATCTGTGACATATAATTCAGACATCACTTACAGAAATGAACACTGATACTACTTTGCATATAACTAGTTCATTTGTTTAGAAACATATTTTTGCAACTTTGTTTGTACCATCAACTCCAACATTCACTGCCACAGCTTCTCCTGGCAAGTCCTATTTTGTTCTTTAAGGGCAATTCTGGTTATGGATTGGAGGGCAGAAAAAAGTGTGTTTGTTTGTTTGTTTGTTTTATCCAGTATATTGTTTATGAATCACCCGCAGTGGTCACTTACTAGAGGTTTTGGTTAATGCTGGAGTGCTTAGAGTGTCTTCAATAAATATACTGAGTGAGACCCTCAGAAGATTTACTCCAAGTTACTCTCACCAGCTTGACTATTCTGTAGCACTAATGATGGCTGGACATTAAGTAAAATATATTATACAATGCCATCTCTGCAAACACGAAAAATGTGCATGCTGATTGGCCAATCCAACTAGCGTGCACATTGTAAATTCAAACTAATCAAAGCAAAAAGTCCGGCCGCTAACGTATCATGCAGCCATGACTACAGTCTATAGAATCATAACCAAGAGTCTCTTCATATTAATATTGTCTCAAAAATCAGAAAACTCCTTTCTCACTTTAATACTACCTAAAAATAGGCTTCACATCACTAAAACACATATTCCAACTCTTCTGGGACACATACACAAACTCTAACATAATCATTAATTTGTGTACCTGCTGCTGATCTGCTTACTTTCTAAAACACAACAAATAAGACACTGAGTGACACTAAACAACTGAAATAAACATTCATACAACTACAATTGTGACAATGGCAACTATCACATGAAAGATAAAATACAAGAGCAATACAAACAAACAAAAAAAGCTTTCCAGTCGACAAGTGTGAGACCGGGACTGATTGAACCCTTACACCTTGGTAAAAAGAGGTGAGAGACACTCTGTTAAGGGAAAGAGGCATTGAGACTAATAAAAATATGTCACAGGAGCAAGTGACACAGCATGTTTCCCACTGAGCCATGTATTATTTGGATGTGGGACATTACAGCACATCTGCAGTTTGAAGAGAAGTTTGTGCTCCCCAAATCTGGGAAAAGCTGCCCTTGAATTCTCCCTTCTAAATCTTTTGTAACACTTATGTTAAGTAATCAGGCATTATTAGATAGTTATCAGGTTTAAGACCTGGTTCATTTCGTGCTTTTCCATAAACAAGGCAAACTCTTTTTTCAGCCTCTGTTAATGTTCTTTTCCTTGTTAACGGAAATGTACCAAATAAACTATGTCTTAAACCCGATAACTATCTAATAATGCCTGACTACTTAATAGAAGTGTTACAAAAAATGCATCATAACATTCACAAAAATTTGTTCTGTGCAAGGGCTGTAGAAAAAAAGGAAGAAACACTACATACACAGCAGTCTCTGCCCCTTTTTAAGCAAACCACAAATAGATAGATCAAAGTGCTCCTTTTCATAAACCATCCTCCCTAGGACACTTGATAAGCAAACAAACACATCAGCTTCATGTAATGCCATATATTTTAATAAAAGGTCAAGTCAACAAAATACACCACCAACTAATATCAATTATTCCAAAACTGAATTAACAAGCACATCGCCATCTTGTGACCAACTAATTAAACTACACTGAAGCATCTTTTTCACACGTACTGTAGTTAATGTTAAATGTAACATAAGTATACATTGATAAAATATAATTGCACACTAATAAACTCTTCCTACACATATTATCATGTTCTACAGTACTTAAATTCTATTTTACCTAGCACCACACATCCCTTTTTCATAACATCTCTTCAAAACCCTGCACGAGCCTTCTTAAACACAAAGTCTACAAACTCAGACAGAAAAAACACCAAAATGAAAGACACCACAAAAAAAAAAAAAAAAAAAATGGAAGTAAACTTTGAACTAATAAGTGATAGTGAAATGGAAGAAATATTCAACAACATACCAGAAACCACAATGAAAACATCAACAAGCAAGGAAGTTCTCCAACTATAAGAACAGGAAGTTCTACAGCATAACACGTCCCATACAGAAGGCAACAGTATAACAAATCATACACTTTAGAAAGGTAAAAAAACATTTCAAGCCTATACCACACAGAACCTAACCAAAGACATGCAGAAAAAACTCTGAAGAAATAGAAACACTAGAATTAGAAAAAGAATCAATTGCAAGAAAACAAACACAGTGGGCTATAAACATATTTCAAAACCGGCAAAAACAAAACAAAAACTACAGCATAGACTTGCACACTATTACACCAGAAAACATAAACACAATACTTAGAGAATTCTATGTTACAGTACAAAACACAAAAGGAGAAGAATATGTAATAAGTGCATTTGTATCTCTATGTGCAGGACTCAACAGATATATAAACAACTCACCATTAAATAGAAAGATTGGTTCATAGGTTAGTACTAGGCTAACCCCCCCCAGCCATTCTCTAAGCCTAGCCAATTATCCCCCTGAATCAAACCCTGTGTAACTTAAACTTGTAAGGCAAACACCTTAACCATTAGGCCACCCTCCCAAATAAATTCCTACTGTCAGTCTCAAACCCAGGACCCTGGTAACACTAGTCTGTATGACCAACCACTAAGCCATGACTCTCATAACATAACAACAGATATTCGTATAGCAAATGCAAATAATGTATTTAAATCAGTAATTAAAAATTACAGAAGACAAGGAAAAGATACAGCAGAACACCACCACCCATTAACAATACAAGAAATAACAAAACTGAGAAACAGCCAAGTACTTTCCCCAAACACAGCAGATGGACTCGTCAGAAAAGTCTGGTTTGACATACAAATACACTTCGCAACCTGTGGAAATGAAGTACTATGATACCTGACACAAGACAGTTTTACAATAAAGAAAGATAAAGATGGTACAGAACATGTAACACAAAATTTTAATGAACATACAAAAAAAAAAAAACACACAAAACATGATGGTGTCACAAAATATGTACTAAGAGGATTCATGTTAGAAAACCCTACAGTCCCTTTATGTCCCATAAAAACTTTCAAAATATACCTTCAAAAAATGCCACCTAATACAAAAGCACTGTTTTTACACCCAAGAAAACATCCGCAACATGTACTGGACAAAATGGAAACATGGTACTTAACACAACCTATAGGAATAAGTTATCTTTCAAAAATGTTACCAGAAATATGCATGCTAGCAAATCTATCAAAGAGATACACAAACCACTCCTTAAGAGCAACAGGAGTAACATTACCGTCATAATCAGGGATGGAAGATTGACAAATAATGACTGTGACAGGACACACAAGTGAAACATCACTACGATCCTATTACCTACCATCAGTAGATGAATTCAAAACATGAGGAAAATAATATCTGGAACACAAGAAACACCAACAAAAATCCAATAAATGAAGACAATATC
This sequence comes from Protopterus annectens, assembly GCF_019279795.1. Lineage (NCBI taxonomy): Eukaryota > Metazoa > Chordata > Ceratodontiformes > Protopteridae > Protopterus > Protopterus annectens. Next base: position 240,371,418 of record NC_056744.1, read on the forward strand.
AATAATACAACAGACAATGGACCAACAAAAAAAAATGAAACTACATAACACAGAACATCCTTACCTGGAAAATGAATCAGGAAAAACCACTAGAAAAACAACAAATAATAAGGTATGGAACAATAGCATCTACAACATAGAAACCCAGCAAAATAAGTAAGTAAATGTATACTTATATATAACTAAAACCATATATACACACATATATATATATATATATATATATATATATATATATATATATATATATATATATATATATGTTCACTACATATGAGCAAAAGTTCATATGACCGAAAAACCATATGACCAAAAACTCATTTGACTGAACAACAGCACTGGCAGGTATATGCCCTGTTCCCCACTGTAGTGCAACCCTGGAGTTAGAATATATTGTTGGGGGGGGGTGGGGGGGGGGTGAAGCCCCCCACAAAGTTCAGTTTCACTAAACAATATCATATCAAACCACAAAATATCTGATCAAACTAGGTGGGCCCCCCACACCTCCCTAACAATATATTCTATCTCCAGGGCCGCACTACAATGGGCAACAGGGCATACATCTTTTACTTAAATTAGAGTGCTCTACACACTGGCAGTGCTATTTTTCAGTCAAATGAGTTTTAGGTAAAATGAGTTTTAGGTAAAATGAACTTTAGGTCATTTGGTTTAAGTCAAATGGGTTTAGATCAAATGAACTTTAGGTCATATGTAGTGAGCCCATATATATATATAGATATACATATATATATAGAGATAGATATGGGTCCCCTTCAAAACATCTAAAACACATAACATCTAATTTCATAACATTCAAACCAGAACATCTAAAACCCATAACATCAAATTTCCTAACATATAACAGTACAAATCACATGAAAATAACACCCCCTCCACATATAACATATAATAATGACACCAAACTACCAAACACACCTTTTATTATGTTTCTGCAGGGGAGTTTGATACAGTGGGGTTAGGAAATTAACTTTTTCCCACTGTAGTGCTATCTTGGAGTTGGTATATTTAATTTATGGGGGGTGTGGGAGGCAGAGCCCCCCACATGTGGGGTGCAGGGGGGCTTGCTCCCCTGCAGAAATGTAGTAAAAAGTGTGTTTGGTAGTTTGGTGTCATTATATGTGGAGGGGGTGTTATTTTCTTGTGATTTGCAGTGTTAGATGTTATGAAATTCAATGTTATGGGTTTTTGATGTTTTGGGTTTTAGATGTTCTCGTCTCATTGTTATGAAATTAGATGTTATGAGTTTTAGATGTTTCAAAGTAGACCCATATTATATATATATATATATATATATATATATATATATATATATATATATATATATATATATATATATATATATATATATATATATATATATAATCATATAAATAAACATAAAACTAACTATAAACACAATCTCTCATTACAGTCATTACAGGTACTACACTAACAAGAACTCAAGCCAACATCTGAGCATAAACAACCGTCAAGTCAGAAGCAATACAGAAATATAAAAGAAACTACAACATGAAGACAAACCAAAAGCTTTAAAACTATATTTACTTATATAATAATTTCCTAACATCTCTTGAAAGATTAATAATAACTTGTATTTAAATTAAAACACAAACAATAAACGCAAAGTTAAAGTGTGAACTATTTTATCTCACAAAAAGTGGAAGAATACAAAGTAAAGCAAACAAAAACCTAAATAACAACACAAAGATAACACAACACAAAACTAACACCATTGTATAATAGCAGTAACCCATGGCTGGTTATGGGTAATGCTGGTGTGAAGATTGGACAAAGACAGATGAAGGCTGCCGGCCTAGTCAAATAGAATTTGGTACATAATTCTATCAACTGTATAAATAAATGTAAAATACATGCTTATGTTTTTAAATGTAAGAAAACACTGTAAAATGTGAACTTCAAGATTGTTGCAACATTGCCATCTGCTGTACAGAAAACCAAGCCAAGTATTTCAAATGTGTCTTTTAAAGTTGAAAAGATCTTATGAATATCTTTAATATTTTACAAGACGGTTCCAGTGTGTCTGGATGAAGGTTTCATGCCCATTATTTTAGGGCTAAAGTTTATGACTAGAATTTACATATGGATGGTGCTTTACTGCTCTTGTTTCTGCTAGAGTATACATGTGAAATATCTTTTATTATTGTAAGTTTTTGAGCAGGTGTTACATTACTAAATAATGCAGTTTGTGGCCTGAGAACTCAGACCAGGTGTCAAGATGATGCAATATGAATACTGGGAAAACCTAAGTGTCAAGATGACGTAATTTGGGAGGGCCTCAGCAGAGCTGTTGGTTAGTGTTTAAAAACTATTGTTCAGTGAGAGACTGGGAGCATTTTGACTTTGGACATCTAACTCAGCACTTTGCCTTATGCTCACATGTAAGTTTTACCTCTGTGATTTCTTGTAGGAATAGTTAAAGCTAGTAAAGATTAATTAGGGTATTTTTCTTTGAAATCAGACCTGTACTACTGTATTATTTTAAGTTTCTGTGTGATCTATGAACTCTTAGATATCTCTGTGGTGTAGTAGTTTTCTCTTGTGTTTTAATTATTTATTATTAAATATTTTAAAACCTTCTACCTGTGGCTGGTTTATGTAGAGATAAAGTATGCTTTAGAGTACATTATATATTTATAGAGTTTGTTGTAATAAGCCCTTCCAATAAGCCTTGAGACTGATTAATCATGCTACCACTGGATTATAATATTGCACAGTAATAATTGGACACCCTTTTAAGGGCCTTTTAGTAGCTGATAATTAACTGGGTGGTGGTAGGAAGTACTACCGTATGGTCTGGGTAATAGGGGCACAGCTGGAGAACCTGTGCCAGCCTTTTCCCAGGAAAGTCTGTGTGGTTGTATAACCTCTTCTCAAAGTGTGTGTGTGTGTGTGTGTGTGTGTGTGTGTGTGTGTGTGTGTGTGTGTGTGTGTGTGTGTGTGTGTGTGTGTGTGTGTGTGTGTGTGTGTATGTGTATCAGCTACCTGGGCAGAGACACAAGGCACTGGTTGGACAGAGAGTGTACTGGCAGTTTTAGCTTGCCCAGTTATGCTGAGACCTGGACCCTATAGCAATGCCAGTGGGGAGTCTTATTGGGGACCTAATGAGCAAAGGAGCAGCCAGCCCCAGACTGATTGTAATCTCTGTGAGCACTTAAAGGAAATTGTACTTTACTGTGTGTATTAGTTATCCTTTCCTCTTCCAGGAGTCACCCTCTCTGGTGTCAGTGGTGAGGATTGAGTCTTCTTAATTGCTGCACCAGGGCACGGGTGTCACATATTGGTGGCAGTGGTTGGGATATCCTATCACATGTGGTTTGCAGTGGTGGGATCTACTTTACACACTAATTGGCTTGTAGCGGTGTGGGTAGAGCTAATTCCTGTAGCTTATGTACAGTGATCACTAAAAGTGTTTTGTACACTAAAACAGCCACACAGTGTATACTCAGAGTTCAGATCACAATTGTTTTATTTATTTTGTTAGCTTAGTGTTTGTCAGGGTGAGCAGGCAGCATGTCAGCAGAGGAGTATGGAAAGATGACAAGGAGCCAGCTGGCAGAGATGTGCCAGGCTAGGGGGCTGGTGCATGGAAACTTGACTAAGGCAGACTTGATTGCAGCCTTGGTTACAGCTGCATCAGAAAACAGCAACCTGGAGGACAATCAGACTAACAGTGGAGATACAATATCATCGGAGAATGGACAGCTCATCCTTTCTGCAGTGGACATAAAAATTTAGATGGAACTGAAGAGACTTGAGTTGGAGGCCAGGAGTATGGAACTAAAAGCAGCTGAGAGAATGAGGAGCCTAGAAGTTAAAGAACAGGAACAGCAGAGAAAGCATGAGAGGGAAATGCTGACTCTTCGCCAGAGTCATGGAGGTAATGGGGAAGGGAGTAACCAGACCCCAGAAGCACAAAAGGTCAGTAAATGTCTTCCACAGTTTAAAGAGGGGGATTATTTTGATAGCTTCACTCATATGTTTGAGCGGGTATGTAAAAAGTATGGAGTTAATCAAAGGCTCTGGATACAGTTCCTGACCCCCTTACTCCATGGTAAAGCTGTAACTTCTTTATCAAAAATGCATGACACTGACTGTTTTGATTATACTGCTGTAAAAATACATTCATTAGAATGTTTTAAGCTGACACCTGAAATGTATAGGAAAATGTTTCATGAGCATAGAAGCAAGGCAAATGAAAATGCATGTGAATATGTTGTTGAACTGAGCAATTATTTTCATAGCTGGGTGAGTGGATGTCAGGTCACCACTTTTGAAGGGCTGGCTGACCTTTTGATAAGAGAACAAGCCCTTAGCACTTTGCCTGAGGACATGAGGATCTGGTTAGCTGATAAACAGCGTGCTACTTCAGAGGAGTTGAGGAAGAAGGGAGACCTATACCTTGCAAGCAGGGTAGCCCTGTACAGGAAATGGACCCCCAGTACTGCTCATGGGTCTAGAGAATAGTAAGATAAGGCCAGAAACTGCCAAAGTGGAAGCTATTCAGGCATGGCCTGCACCTGTTAGCAAAAAAGCAGGTGAGGGCATTCTTAGGGACAGCAGGGTACTACAGAGAGTTTGTTCCCAATTATAGTACCATAGCCACTTCCCTCACAGACCTGAAAAAAAGTACAGGCCAGATAAAGTAGTATGGAACCGAGCATGTGAGCAAGCATTTCAGAAGCTTAAGGAAGCATTGGGAGGACTCCCCTGTTTTAGCCAGTCCAGACTATAGCAAATAATTTGTTGTGCAGGTGGATGCTTCAAACTATGGGGTGAGGGCTGTACTTAGCCAGATTTCTTCAGAGGGAGAAGAGCACCCAGTGATTTATCTCAGTCATAGGCTCCAACCAAGGGAGGAATGCTATGCAGCAGTAGAAAAGGAATGTCTAGCTATAGTGTGGGCACTACAAAAACCTCAGCCTTATTTGTATGGAAGAAAATTCACTGTGATGACAGATCACAACACCCTAATTTGGTTGAATAGGGCCAGTCATCAAAATGCCAAGTTGCTAAGATGGAGCCTGGGGTTGCAAGCATATGATATGTCAGTGCAGCACCACAGTGAGAGTAGCAATGCCAATGCAGATGGGCTCTCGAGACAGGGAATGGGGTGAGGTACACCCAGATAGACCTGACACTCCCAAGTGACGTTTCTCAAGGGACACTTGAAAAACTTGCTTGAGTTCCCCAGGGGGAAGATATGTGAAGATTGGACAAAGTCAAACGAAGGCTGCCAGTCTAGTCAAATAGAATTTGATACATAATTCTATCAACTGTATAAATAAATGTAAAATCCAGGCTTGTGTTTTTAAATGTAAGAAAATACTGTAAAATGTGAACTTAAGGATTGTTGCAACATTGCCATTTGCTGTAAGGAAAACCAAGCCAAGTATTTCAAATATGTCTTTTAAAGTTGAAAAGATCTTATGAATCTCTTTAATGTTTTACAAGTCCATTCCATTGTGTCTGGATGAAGGTTTCATGCTCATTGTTTTAAAGCTAAAGTTTATGACCAGAATTTACATGTGGATGGTGCTTTACTGCTCTGGATTCTGCTAGTGTATACATGTGAAATGTCTTTTATTGTCGTGAGTTTCTGAGCTGGTGTTAAATTGCTAAATAATGCAGTTTGTGGCCTGAGAACTCAGACCAGGTGTCAAGATGATGCAATATGAATACTGAGAAAACCTGACTGTCAAAATTATGTAATTTGGGAGTGCCTCAGCAGAGCTTTTGGTTAGTGTTTAAAAACTATTGCTCAGTGAGAGACTGGGAGCATTTTGACTTTGGACATATAACTCAGAACTTTGCCTTATGCTCACATGTAAGTTTTAGCACTGTGATTTCTTGTAGGACTAGTTAAAGCTAGTAAAGATTAATTAGGTATTTTTCTTTGAAATCAGACCTGTACTACTGTATTATTTTAAGTTTCTGTGTGATCTTTGAACTCTTAGATATCTCTGTGGTGCAGTAGTTTTGTCTTGTGTTTTAATTATTTATGATTAAATATTTTCAATACCTTCTACATGTGGCCGGTTCATGTAGAGATAAAGTATGCTTTAGAGTACATTATATATATCTATCGAGTTTATTGTAATAAGCCCTTCCAATAAGCCTTGAGACTGATTAGTCATACTACCATTGGATTATAATATTGCACAGTAATAATTGGACACAGTTTTAAGGGCTTTTTAGTAGCTGATGATTAACTGGGTGGTGACAGGAATTACTACCGTATGGTCTGGGTAATAGGGGCACAGCTGAAGAACCTGTGCCAGCCTTTTCACAGGAAAGTCTGTGTGGTTGTATAACCTCTTCTCAAAGTGTGTGTGTGTGTGTGTGTGTGTGTGTGTGTGTGTGTGTGTGTGTGTGTGTGTGTGTGTGTGTGTGTATCAGCTACATGGGCAGAGACACAAAGCACTGGTTGGACAGAGATGGTTCTGGAGGTTTTAGCTTGTCCATTTAGGCTGAGACCTGGACCCTATAGCTGTGTCAGTGGGGAGTCTTATTGGGGACCTGGTGAACAAAGGAGCAACTAGCCCCAGACTGACTGTGATCTCTGTGTGCACTTAAGGGAAATTGTACTTTACTGTGTGTATTAGTTATCCTTTCCTCTTCTATGAGATGACCTCCCTGGTGTTAGTGGTGAGGATTGAGGCTTCTTGATTACTGGGCAAAGGCACGGCCATCACAGCTGGATTTACCCACGGTTGGCTTTGTTTGGTCACTGGGCTTTGCCCTCGTGACCAAACCACACCAAGCATGGGTAAATCCAGCATTACTCACACCCAGCTGTGGGTGATTGCTATGTTATATGTAACTAGTCTTATGTATACTGTTGCGACATATGGTAGGATACTCTTCTTAAAAAAACAAACAAACAGAAAAAATAACTTTGCCAAAGGAGCCAGAAATGATAACAACCACAATTGTCAAATAAAAGGCAGTAGATGGATCATGGACTATGATGTTATCCAAAAAGTGGACTACTAAAGTATGCTCTGTGCTTTGTCAGTCATCTTACAGTCTAGCACTCCAAGTTATCCCCGAGAACTGAGCACAACCAGTCCAGGTCAACCCCACTGACTAAATACTATAGAAATAAAAGGACTGTGACTAATACAAAGTAATGATTGTCATAAATATGTAAACATTTGAAGGTGGTGATTGCTGTTTTCCACAACTAAATGATGCTCTTGTGTTAATGTATTTTAATAAGTTAGTTAGGTAGACAGTTTTTCAAATGTCACTCTTTAAATAATGTCATTTGTCTGCTTGTTGACTCACTTAATTGCACCAGTATATGTAAACTGTTATACTGCAAATCAAGACCATTTGTCACATGTCCATATTTTGAATTATCCAATAATGTTGTATGCGAAGACTGAAAATTCTGTCAATAAGTATCAGGTAAGCTTATGTGCATATTACATCTCTTATCATCTTTGCTTGAACACATGCATTTTTCTCCCTCTGCATGTCTAAAACCTTACCATCCATGCTCTCTAGAGCTATTTTTTTAGCTCTGTTTGTTGCTTAGCATCCTCAGTAATAGCCCCAAAGATTGAGACTGCTCTAATGGTAGGCAAGAATCATGGTAGCCTTCGGTATTATGTGTACTGCCCTACCTACCAGGGATTTTTTTCTTGCCTTAACAGGTCAGAGTTACTGACGTCACACCAGTCATAACAAATACATTTAAGTACTTTGTTCACCAATTTAATATAAATGCTGTATGCAATGTTATTCGGTAAATAATTTAATCATCCATGCTCAAAGACCACCTAAAAGAAAACCAAGTAAACATGAGATAGAATAAGCAACATCAATGATTATCTAATATATAAGTACACCTTAGAGGACAATCTACAAAACCTCTTCATTAGCTCAACTAATCCCTCTGCAAAGGTCAAATCTGAAGCATGCGCCAATCTGGTTAACATTTGACTAACAGAAGTCTATAATATCACAATTATTAGTTCAACAGAGCTCCTGCAAAGTAATGATCCAACAAAGCAGACAAAGCAAGCAGATTGCAGATATGTCTAGAATTACTTATGACTCTTTCTCTGCTTGATGGGCTTTGGAAAGCCAAATCTAAACCAGGATCACATCCTGAACAACTGTCACATGGGACCATGTTAAATTACCCAGGAGCCACAAAATAGAGTCATTTAAATAGGGTAGCCAAAAAAAAAAACATTTGTGTGGCAGTCTGCATCAATAATATGTATGCCTGCCAATATGACTTTTAGAAAAGATCTGCGGGGAGTGGGGCATATTGACAAGAATGCCTAGCCTCCTGTTCCATTCGTTTAGCAGTCTGTCCACATCCCATTTTTTTAGGAAGTTTTGGAGATCACAGGTTCTTGTGAGTAGGCTTAATGTACCTTAGTGTTCTTTCATTGTACTAGCTGATTCACCCTTTTTTCAAAATGGAACTGAATAATGCACTACCAGGCCTCTCAGGCATCTGCAAGTCATTATAAAAATGACATAATCAGTGCTACATAGGCCTTCTCGGTGCAGGGAGCCAGGAATTCCACCAAAGGAGTTTCATCTCCTCTTGCCAATTAGCCATACTTATCTGTTATCACCGTAGGCAAGGCTGCCACTTCTGGTGGCAACTGACAAAATCTGTCATTTAGCACACAAGAGAGGTTATCAGCTGAAACTTTGCAATTTCCTGGAATATTCCCAAGCATAAGATAAATTGATGCATAAGCTATCAAAAACAAAATGTCTCAGAAGAGACTGTACCCACATCAAATTAGATGACCTTTTTTTCAAAATCTGCACTACCTCCATGTTATCAGAGTAGAAAATGACCTTTTTGTTCAGTTGCCAATTTGCCACATAAAACAAACCACCCAGATAGACATCAGCTTAGGGAAGGTAATGTACTTTATTCTTTCTGGAGAGCAAGAAGGAGGCCAAGGAGTTGAGAGGCATGATCTATTAAAATATGCACCCATATCAACCCCCACTGTGTCTGTAATATACACCCATACCAACCCCCAGAATTATCTGTAATATACACCCATACCAACCCCTAGCAGTGTCTGTAATAAGCACACATATCAACCCACCCCCAGTGTCTGTAATATACACTCATAACAACCACCCCAGTGTCTGTAAAAAGCACCCATACCAACCCCCAGCAGTGTCTACAACATACACCCATATGAACCCCCAAGTATCTGTAATATAAACTCATACCAACCTCCCACAGTATCTGTAATATGCACCCATACCATAGCCCAGCAGTGTCTGGAATATACACCCTTATCAACCTCCAGCAGTATCTGGAATATACACTGATATCAAATGCTCAGTGTCTGTAATATACACCAATACCAACCTGCCACAGAGTCTGTAATAAGCACCCATACAAATTCCCAGGAGTGTCTGTGATATACACCCATACCAACCCCAGCAATGTCTGTAATATACACCCATACCAACCAACCCTCAGTGTCTGTAATATAAATACATACCAACCCCCAGCAGTGTCTGTAATAATCACACATAACAACCCCTCAGCAGTGTCTTTAATATACACCCATACCAACCCCCCCAGTGCCTGTAATATACACTCATACCAACCCCCAGTGTTGGTAATATACACCCATACCAACTCCCCAGCAGTGTCTGTAATAAGCACCTATACCAACCTCTGGAGTGTCTGTAATATGCACCCATACCAACCCCCAAGCAGTGCATGCAACAAGCATCCATACCAACACCCCACAGTGTTTGTAATATATATCCCTAGCAACCCCCCGCAGTGTCTGTAATATACACACAAACCAACCCTCTCACAGTCTCTCTAATAAGCATGCATACCAACCCTCCAACAGTGTCTGTTATAAGCACCCATAACAACCCCCACATTACCTGTAATATAAACCCATACCAACCTCCCGCAGTGTCTTTAATATGTATCTGTAACAAACCCCCCCAGTGTCTGTAATATACACTCATAACAACCACCCCAGTGTCTGTAATAAGCACCCATACCAACTTCATGCATTGTCTGTAATATACAACCATACCAACCCCCAGCAGTGTCTGCAACATACACCCATACCAACCCCCAAGTATCTGTAATATAAATCCATACCAACCCCCCACAGTGTCTGTAATATGCACCCATACCAAACCCCAGCAGTGTCTGGAATATACACCTACACCAACCCCCAGCAGTATCTGGAATATACAATGTTATCAAATGCTCAGTGTCTGTAATATACACCAATACCAACCCACCACTGAGTCTGTAATAATCACCCATACCAATCCCTAGCAGTGTCTGTAATAAGCACCCAAAAAAACCCTCAGCAGTGTCTTTAATATACATCCTTACCACCCTCCAGTGCCTGTAATATACACCCATACCAACCACTCAGGAGTGTATGTAATATACACCCATACCAACTCCACAGCAGTGTCTGTAATAAGCACCTATACCAACCCCTCCAGTGTCTGTAATAAGCTCCCATACCAACCCCCCACAGTGTCTGTAATATACACCCATACCAAACCCCCAGCAATGTCTGAAATATACACCCATATTAACCCCCCAGTGTCTGTAATATAAACACATACCAACTCCCAAGCAGTGTCTGTAATAAGCACCAATACCAACCCCCAGTGTCAGCAATATGCACCCATACCAACCCCCAGTGTTGGTAATATACACCCATACCAACTCCCCAGCAGTATTTGTAATAAGCACCCATACCAACCCCTGGAGTGTCTGTAATACGCACCCATACCAACCCCCAAGCAAAGACTGCAATAAGCATCCATACCAACTCCCCCACAGTGTCTGTAATATACATCCCTACCAACCCCCTGGCAGTGTCTGTAATATACACACATACCAACCGCCCCCCCCCGCAGTCTCTGTAATAAGCACCCATACCAACCCTCCAGCAGTGTCTGTTATAAGCACCCATAACAACCCCCCCACATTATCTGTAATATAAACCCATACCAACCTCCCGCACTGTCTGTAATAAGCAGCTGCACCAAGCCCCCCAGTGTCTGTAATATGGCCCTATACCAACCTCCCCTACAGTGTCTGTATTATATGCCCATACCAACTGCCCAGCAGTGTCTATAATAAGCACCCATATCAACCCCCAGCAGTGTCTGTAATAAGCACCCATACCATCCCCCAGCAGTGTCTGTAAGAAATTACAAATCCTCATTCGTCTCCCAGTCTTCCTGCCAGAAAGAGCTGCCATTTAATCTAATAAATTCACTGACCATAACTGGAGGTCATTCTCCCTACTTGCTGACAGGTAAAGTAGCTGCACAGGACATTTCTGAGATCTTCAAGAAACCCTATGATTATTATTATTATTTTTTTTTTTTTTGTGAAAACCTCTAAGCAGGTTTGTTGAAGATCTCAGAAATGTCCAGTTAAGGGCTACTGCCATTCAGGCAAAGTTCAGGATTTCACATTTCCATTTCCTGGCTGACTTTTACTACTTTGACTGATAAGAAAGATTGAATGAATGTTATTATTCAAAGCTTCTGACTTATCAATTGGCAAGGTAAATGATGCTGAAACAGCATCATTCTTCATACCTAGAAATGTGATTGGCTTCAAATGGCACTCTATATTTTCTTAAGCTAATGGAACTCACAAATGCTGGCAATGATCCTCAAATTATCGAATAATGATTTTCTCTTTATTATTATTTTTTTGCTAAATATATTATATAAACCGCCAAGGTAATGGCAAACAAAACAGAAAGTAGAATCATTCCAATCCTGCAATCATTAACATCAAGAATTAAAATTCCACTTAATGCTAATGGATAAAACAACCTACACCAACCATTCAAGATAGTCCCAAGTGCAGCAAGAAATGAAAAAAAAAAAAAAAAAAAACAAAAACAAAGAAACTGTCTAATTAGGACCACAAGTAACAATTATGGATTCACCACTTATTACCTTAAAAAAAAATTTTTTTTAAGTTTTTTTTTTTTTATAATATTCTGCATACACATTCACTTTTACCAAAGCTCTGGTGACGAATGAGTGCAGGCATGGATCTCCTGAGCTGCTCAGCCAAAATTATGGCAAGAGACTCAGAGACTGACACTATATACAACTCCACCAAGGGTTGACAGGTAGAGCACACCCATAAGGCAGCAGGACAAAACTGTTTGCTCTGCAAACCTCAGTTGTCAATAAAGTCATACCTCCAAGGAGTTTCCTAAGAAGTCTGGCTTAACATCTTGAACTGGGACAAATTACAAAAGAAGATATCAGTAATGCACTATTTTACTTAAATACATATCTGTTATTTAGTCTGTGATATACCAAAATACAAAACCACAAATCCAACTCCAAGAATGCCAAAAAAATTTTAATGCAAAGCTTTCGGATAACAATCCTTCTTCAGTGTTAATACATCATCACAACATTACTCAATTTATATAAGTCCAAATTAAAAACATGTGATCATAGTCAGCCAATAGTCACATCAATTCAATAAAAAACTTTCTAATACTAATACCAATAGATTTTTAAAAGACATAGTCATACTTTAAAACAATTAAAAATATTACTTCATATATAGCAAATGTATAAAATATATCTTTTCATGTATTTCTAATACCCATAAATAACCATTTTAATGTATGTAATAAAACTACATATATATTGAACTAGTTCATTGTTAATGGAGCTCCATTTGTGTTTTCGCTAAAATAGGTTTAATACTAACTGTATTGTTCAACACAGGTTCCAAATCCACCTGTAATCTATCTATCCAGCTGCATTCCTTATTTTCCAATATATCTTCACCTCTAGGTTGCTGTTGTACTGTTTCAAGTACTCTAAATTTAAAATAATGCTCAGAACCCTTCTCCATAATATGCTTACTTAGTGCATTTAATTGTATCTGCCTACATATATCCAATTTATGCTCTATTATTTGCTCCTTTAATTTTCTAGTGTTTTACCTACATAAAATGATAAACATTTTATGCAGCTTGCTAAGTATATGACAAATGTTGTGTTACATATAGTTGCACAATTAAAAACATAACTTCTCTTTGTAACAGGATGAATACATATTTTATTTTTTTGAAAGAATATCCATGCAGCAACTACAGTTTAAACATGGGTGAGTACCTATTTTAGTAAAAAGACAAATGGAGCTCCATTAACAATGAAGTAGCTCTCTCTCTCTCTCTCTCTCTCTCTATATATATATATATATATATATATATATATATATATATAGTTTTATTACATGCATTAAAATGTTATTTATGAGTATCAGAAATACGTGAAAAAATATATTTTATACATTTTCTATATATGAAGTAATAATTTTTAATTGTTTAAAGGATGAATATGTCTTTTAAGAATTCTATTAGCATAAGAAAGGTTTTTTATTGAATTGATGTGACTATTGGCTGACTGTGATCACGTTTTTAATTTGGGTTGATATAAACTGAGTAATGTTGTGATGAAGTATTAGCACTTTAGAAGGATTGTTATCTGAAAGCTTTGCATTAAAATTTATTCTGGCATTCTTGGAGTTTGATTCGTGGTTTTGTGACTGTGTGTCTTCTAATCTCCTGTTTACTACTGCATGAACCATTTGTCTGTGTATTGTCTGGTCATTGGTTGTGCTGTGGGCGCTTGACTATTTTGAAATTAACTATTCACAGTAAGCATTATGGAAGTAACAACTAAAGAATTAGGGCAGCTCTCAAAATGTTGTTCTGTACAAGGACTTTTGACTAGAGAAGGTAAACCACTATTATTTGCATTATTGAGTGCTTCAGAGTCTGTGGGAGCCACTGCCCAGAAAACAGACAAGTTCAATAATCTTTTAACTGCTCTAGAGAGAAACGTACATGCTTACAAGAGGCTCCAGTGGCAGCGGCTAAGCTTTAAAGGTTATCTGGAGCTAGGAATTGCACCTTGGGGTTTACCTGTTCAACAATTGCCTTCTTATGCAAACACGTATCTGGATCTACTAAAAAGATGGCAATAACTCAATTTAAAATTAAGTGCAGACTACATGTTGTTAATAAATGAATTTTTCATGTCTACTGAATATGAATTGGTGGAAGAGATCATAAAAATGGAGACTGAACTTACTAATATGCCAAACTTTACTAGTATGCTAAATCTCTATCAGCAGATGCTGGTGACTACAAATACTGGATAATAAATTAGAACCCACAAAAAAGCATAAACTATTAAGGGATATGAATGACTGTAAAGTAGGTCACATATTCTCTTGGCCCAAAACTGAACGAAAAAAATGAATCACACCAGATACGAAGGGGTGAAATGTATCAGCTTGATTCTATAAACATGGAGAATACAGTTGCAATCAATAAAAAGTCTAACAGCATTCAGAACAGTAAAGAAACTACCCTTTTTGTGACATCACGGCAAACATAGAACAATGTTTCTTCATCTCCATTGGAAATTATGCAACATCCAATTGCAGCTAAGGGAGCTGGGAACATTCAGCATGCTGATAATGACATTCAGAGCAGCATGGAGGGTTCAACATTTGTCTGTTCAACATTGTTAAATGATATTCAGCAGAAAGACACATCATCTGCATCTGATTATTCCAAATTGTTTATTTTTTCCAAAGCAGCAGTACCTTTTCAGCTTGAGCTACCAGAAAAGGTATAAACTCATCAACAGAACCATTCGAGAGGCCAATTGTTACAAAGGTAATCCAACAATGTAGGAAATGGAATGAAAAGGAAGAACAGCAGCCCTTTTTTCAAAGCAAAATTGCACAGCCTTAAAGGATAAAATGGAAGGTATTTTAAACCTTTCTAACTATGAACTGTCATCTGCACAAATAACATTAATATAAAGAGGGCTTAAATTTATACCAAGCGCTTCAGACGATATAGTCAATGCAATAACAGACTTAAAAATATTTATAAGGAATCTTAATCTTAAGCTTATTTTTAAGGATATACCGTTGTTAATAAGTTTGTATGTAAAAAGAAAAGTATATTTGTACCCATTAGCTTTCCAGTTATATCAGCATTTCATGATGTTTGTTAAAGTGAGGTAAGAAAGTTATATGCTAAAAGAACTAAGGTAAATATTATAATTTAGCATTTAATGAAAATGAAGGGCTTAAAAAGCTGGAAGGAAGTGATAATATAATTATAAAACAAGCTGACAAAGGTGGGGCAACAGTGATTATGAATAGAGAAGAATATATGTCTGTAGTGCATGTCTTCGTACAGGATACTGATATCTTAAGGAAAATAAGTTTTCCAGATGTCAAAAAGTGTATTAGTGATTATAATATGTTAATTTATGATATGCAGTTGAATAATATTTTAACTGTGGATTTTTTTAACTTCTTCACCATTCCATGTCCTAAGATTCTGGTAATTTACAGAATCCCTAAAATACATAAATCTTTAGTTCACCCACCAATGAGGCCCATTGTCTCAGGGAGACGGTGGAACAGAGCCTGTCTTTTTGTACCTTCAGAATTGTTTAAGTAAATTCCTACCATAATGTCAGAGTTATATAAAGGCCACAAATAACTTCTTAAAAAAGTTAAGGGATTGGTATAAGATTAATGAATGTAAAAACTTTTTGCTGGTAACATTGGATATAAACTCATTATTTACTGTAATACCCAGTGAATATGGTGTTGAGGCCATTCATAGTTTCCTTCATGTTAAAGTAGGTATGTCAGCAATGGAAATTGAGAATAGTTGTTATCTACTGGATATAGTTCTAGCAAAAAATGTATTTCTGTTTGATGGAGAGCCATATTTACAACTAACTGACGACTTGTTGATGATTGTTTTTGATATGGGATGGGAGTGAAGAAATGTTAAACAGTTATGTGAAATATCTAAAAAAGCACTACACATTTTTTGAGGTTTAAAATTGTATGTTCAACAGTTAAAATAGCATTTTTGGATGTACTACTTGAGAAGAAAGGGAATCAGATGGAAACTAGTGTATATAGAAAGGATGCATGTAAATTGCTATGTTCACAAAACAGTATGCACCCACCACATATATTTAGGAGTGTAGTTAAAGCACAGTTTATTAGAATAAGTAGATTAAGCACTAATGACATTAAATGTAAGCAGCAACTGAATGAGATGGCCACATAATTTTTTGAGAGACGCTATAATAAGCATATAGTGAACCAGACACTTAATGAAGTTTTTAATAATAGAGTTGATTTGACAAAACCTATATTTAATAGTGAACAATTTAGTAATATAACAAGAAATGAATAAATTAATAAAATCAGTTGTATGATTACCTATAATGTTAGAACTAGGGATGTAAAACGGATAATTGAGAAGATTTGTGGAATCCTAGTGGCTATGCCAGAATTATGTCAGATTCTTTTTATTTATTTTATTTTACATTTGTTGACCGGGAGAGTCCGACTGGATACATGTCTATTTTCAGCAGAGGCCCAGGGAGAAAAGCTCTACAGATTAAGAACAATTATGAGATTTCTTCATAGCAAGCATTTATAGGAAAACACATTATTTAACAAGATTCCATAGTTTTAAAGTTACAAAGTACAATATTCATTGGTAGTCGCAAATTTTAACAAAATTCCATAGTTTAAGTTAGAGTAAAGTAGTACTTTGAATGTACTGGTTTCCAGTAATAACATTGACTGAGACAAATGTAAGTAAAAGGGGGTTGGGAGTGGATGTTAATGTTAGTTTTTTGAGATGTGGTTGGGTTTAAAGTTGGAATGTGTACAACTGCTGACTGTTGGTGTGGGTGTTCGCTGGTGAGGCACTATAAGGAGGAGTCAGGATTCTTCTTGAATGGATAGAAGTGAAAAGGAGCATGAGAGTGGGTCAGAGGGTGTGATATGGGTCAACCTAGTGGGTAGCAAGGGCATAGCCATGCGAGTTTTAGGTGTTCCTTTAGTAGCTTTTTGGATGTAACCATTGAGTTGGCTGAGGTAATAGCAGAAGGTAATGAGTACCAGATGTTACCGATGTAGTTAGGGAAGAGAGAGTCACCTGCTATGTTATTGCTTTTGGTCACCTTGATTATTTTTTTATCACTGGATTGAAGTTGTCTGGTATTAGTTTGTAGTTTAAGTAGATTAGGTAGTGCTGGGGGGGTTTCAGAAAGTAGTAGGAGTTTCTGGGCAAACAAAATCTGATGGAATGAGAGGAGATTTGGGAATTCAAGCCAGTTAAGTTGATTTTGTGAATGACAGTGGTGGGCATGGTAGGGAGCAGCAGTAGCAAATTTGGCAATTTGATTGTAGCAGATGTTAAGCTTGGCCATTTCAGTGTTGGGTAGGTTGGTGAAGATGGTAGTGGTGTAGAATAGTGTGGAGAGGTGGTAGGTTTGAGCTATGGTTATTCTAGCAGGTTGCGTTAGAAATGGTTTGTTTTTATAAAGACTGCACAGTTTTTTGCGAATGTTTTTAATAGTTTGATTATATGTAGATCAAACTTGAGGTTATTGTCAATGGTCACTCCTAGCAGTTTAGTATGAATGTCTGGAGTGATGATAGTCCCATACCTGGACACAATATTGAATGGGTTGGGCATTGAGATGGATTTGTTTGGTTTAAATAGCAAAAGTTTGGTCTTTTTGGGATTAAGTAATAGGTTTTCGTTAAGAAACCAGGTTTCTGTAATTTGGAAGGCTTTCTGGGTAATGGAGATGAGTTTGTGTGGGTCGTTGTCTGAGCAGACTAATGTTGAATCATCAGCATATTGTATAACAGTTGCATCTTAGCATATGCTGTGGAGATCAATAATGAAGATTAATGAAGATGGAGAATAGAAGGGGTTCCAGAATGGACCCTTCTGGGACTCCTGTGGCAATAGGAAGCAGTAAGGATAGGTTGGTGTCCCATTGAACTGCTTGTTGTCTACCATGTAGATAGTTTTGGAACCAGGCTAGTGTGTGATCACTAAGGTCAAGATTAGTAAGGGAGTGGTGCAGTTTGGAATGGTTGACCATATTGAAAGCTTTTGACAGGTCCAAGAATATGGCAGATGTTAGATTACCTAAGTGCCTGTTTTGGTTGATGAGGTTTGTAAAGGAAAGAAGGGCTGTGATTGTACTGTGGGCAGGGTAGAATCCATGCTGTGTAGGAGAGAGAAATTGGGTATTAAGTAGGTATGGCATAAGTTGGTAATGAATACATTTTTCAAATATTTTTGCTAGTGGGGACAGGATGACAATAGGGCAATAGTTGATGAGGTCAGTGGATGTTCCACCTTTATTTAAAGGGATGATGTAGCAGGTTTTCCAGATTGGCGGGATGGTGCTTTCTGATATAGATCTGTTAAGTAAAATAGAGATTGGGTAGACAAGTTCATTAGCAGCCAACTGGAGGTATTCTGCTGCAATGCCATCTGCTGCTAGGATAGTAGGTTTAAGTTTGGATAGTAATTGTTTGATATAATTGATAGGGATAGGTTGGAATTGGAAGGTAGTTTGGGGACTGACTGCAGGTTTGGGGATATTGGTAGTAGTAGCAGTGGGTTGTTGAACTAATTTAGAGATGGTTTCTATGATGCAGAGGCGGCTTGTGGCATAGGGCTGCCGGACTGCAGCCCCCTCAAAAATAAAAAAGAGAAAGAAAAATGAAAGAAAAATGAAAAATATGCGCATAGACCGAGTCCCGACTACTGTCGGTCTATGCGCATGCTCAAGGCAGTCCGGCCGTCCCCATAGGGGGACACAAGGAGACGTCTGTCCGGACTGCAAGAGCAGCAGCAGGGTCGCGTCCGGACTGCAAGAGCAGCAGCAGGGACTCGGGACAGAGCATTAGGGATCTCGTCGGGAAGGAGCATTAGGATCTCGTCGGGCAGGAGCATTGGAGTTTGTGTATGGTGTGTGTGTGTGTGTGTGTGTGTGAAAATGCCCCAGGTGCTTATGGTGGTGTGGTAGGGAATGCCTCAGGCTTGAACCCTGTACCCTGTATGCAGGTGTTAAAGACTTGAGTTCCCTACCCACCACCATTTGTAAAAAAAATTCAGATTTTTGCCTCATATTCGATCTGATCTGTTCCTCATAATATCTGTGGTTTGTAAAAGTTGCAATGCTTGATATTTGATGGTGTAGTAGTAGCATTGTTGCCTCACAGCTGCAGGTTCTTGGGTTTGATTCTTGGTTGGGGTTCCTTCTTTGTGGGGTCTGTATCTTCTCCCTGTGTTTGTGTGGGTTTGCTTTTGTGTCCTCCCATGTTACAAAGACATGTCTGCATTATTTCTTCCTGGGCCTCTGCTGAAAATTGTTTATTTGTTCCAAGTCAGACTGTCCTGATTAAAAAATGTTAAATAAAATTGACAGGCATTTGAATTTCAGACTTAAGGGTTTCTGAAGGTTTAATTCCTTGCATAATTGATGGTGCAGTGATAGTATTGTTGCCTCATAGCTATAGGTTTTCTGGTTTGATTCTTGGTTGGGGTGGCTTCTGTGTGGAGTCTGCATCTCCTCCATGTGTTTGTGTGGATTTGCTCTGGTGCCCTGCCATTTTACAAAGACGTGTCTGCAGTTTTAATCCCTGCTGAAAATTGGTTTTGTTCTGTCCGCAGTAAAATTGACAGGCATTTGAATTTCAGACTTCAGGTTTATGAATGTTTAATTCCTTGCATAATTGATGGTGCGGTGGTAGTATTGTTGCCTCACAGCTATAGGTTTTCTGGTTTGATTCTTGGTTGGGGTGGCTTCTGTTTGGAGTCTGCATCTCCTGCCTGTGTTTGTGTGGATTTGCTCTGGTGCCCTGCCATTTTACAAAGATGTGTCTGCAGTTTTAATCCCTGCATCTCTGCTGAAAATTGTTTTTGTTCTGTCCGCAGTAAAATTGACAGGCATTTGAATTTCAGACTTCAGGTTTCTGAATGTTTAATTCCTTGCATAATTGATGGTGCAGTGATAGTATTGTTGCCTCACAGCTATAGGGTTTCTGGTTTGATTCTTGGTTGGGGTGGCTTCTGTTTGCATCTCCTCCCTGTATTTGTGTGGATTTGCTCTGGTGCCCTGCCATTTTACAAAGACGTGTCTGCAGTATTAATCCCTGCGTCTCTGCTGAAAATTGTTTTTGTTCTGTCCGCAGTAAAATTGACAGGCATTTGAATTTCAGACTTCAGGTTTCTGATTGTTTAATTCCTTGCATAATTGATGGTGCAGTGATAGTATTGTTGCCTCACAGCTATAGGTTTTCTGGTTTGATTCTTGGTTGGGGTGGCTTCTGTCTGCATCTCCTCCTGTATTTGTGTGGATTTGCTCTGGTGCCCTGCCATTTTACAAAGACGTGTCTGCAGTATTAATCCCTCGCCTCTGCTGAAAATTGTTTTTGTTCTGTCCGCAGTAAAATTGACAGGCATTTGAATTTCAGACTTCAGGTTTCTGAATGTTTAATTCCTTGCATAATTGATGGTGCGGTGGTAGCATTGTTGCCTCACAGCTATAGGTTTTCTGGTTTGATTCTTGGTTGGGGTGGCTTCTGTGTGGAGTGTGCATCTCCTGCCTGTGTTTGTGTGGATTTGCTCTGGTGCCCTGCCATTTTACAAAGATGTGTCTGCAGTTTTAATCCCTCGCCTCTGCTGAAAATTGTTTTGTTCTGTCCGCAGTAAAATTGACCGGCATTTGAATTTCCAACTTCATGTTCTTCAGAATACATAGTAGCACAACCTTTTTTTTTTTTAGCAATTTTCGAAGTTTATAAGATGAATATTTTAAATTTGTCTCTATTTTTGGGACTGTATTCACCCATTATTGGCTTCGTCCAGGTTTTTGTGCTAAGGTTGACAGCTATGGCAAGAACTGAATTCACTGAATATGTTTGAGGGCTGTATTCCCTCATTACTGGGTTTGTCCAGGTGTTTTGTACTAAGAGGTTGACAGCTATGGTGAGAACTGAATTCACTAAATGATAGCCATTTAAGTTTCAGTCTTCCTCTCTTTTACAAAGCAGCTGATGTGGCGTAGTGGTATGTTACTCTGACTGTTTTTTGCTCAGGGACCTTGGCAGTAAAATATATGGTGGCAACACAACATTTTATTCTAGCAACTTTCCAAGATTATACAAGCAATGTTTAATGTGTCCCTGTTTTGGGCTTTTGACCCCCCCCCCAATACATTTTGGCTTTTTCCAGTTTTCTTGAGCTGCGAAGTTGAGATACAGTTGAGTATTGAGTAGATTTTACAAGGAACTGAGAGCTGCAGGGGAATAGAAGTTTAGTGCTTCGCCAAGTTAATACTATAGCACAACAGGCTGTGTACTTGCTTTTGATGCAGAAGGTTGTGGGTTCTACTCCCACAAGGGGTAGATGCTGCCGTACTGAGAATGTTCTCCTTGGTAAAGATACTAACTATGAGTTCGTTATCAGTTTGCCATCCATTTCCTCTTGCAATATTATTACTAGCTTATCATTTTTTTAATGTAATATAGACAATTTATTCCTGAGGGGCAACAGACACTTTATTTTTCGATGAAACCATGAAATATAAAGGTGATTGCTAGCAGCAACCACTTCATTAGTTACAGATTTCTTTAATGTGGAATTATTTAGATGACTGACTTCAGAGATTGTGCATATTTACTGATAATGGACTGTAGAATTGTGCATATTTACTGATAAAGGTGGACTGTAGAATTGTGCATATTTACTGATAATGGTGGACTGTGGAATTGTGCATATTTACTAATAAATGGTGGACTGTGGAATTGTGTATATTTACTAATAATGGTGGACTGTGGAAGTCTGAGTAGACTTTTTTATGATAAATGTTCTCAACTGGGCAGTTTTGCCATTATGGGTGCATATGGTTTGTTTCATTGCTTACTGGAAAAATGTTCAAAACAAATTTAAAACATCCTGTAACAAGTGTACTGTATTGTACAAGGAATATAATTTTAGTACAATGAGGAAGGTGTATCAAAGAGCACATGTATGTTTCATATGCAAGGAGCCTATGATTCAAAACAGCCCAAAATTAATCTTTATCTGCCACTGGCAAAATGTATTTTCTTTGAATGTGGGTTTCAATGCTGTTTCAATGAATGTGAGTTTCAAGGGCAGAGAAGTTTTAATGCTAAGTTTTCATTGTGAGACTGCATTGCTTTGTTTAACAGATGACTTAGTGTTTGTGCTGTAAAATACAAAATAAAACTTTCAAATGAAGTCCAACTCATCATAGAAGTAAAGCAGTATGCACATTAGTGTTTATGGTAAATGGAGTGAATAGCCAAGTATAATGGTTCATTGGAATGGCTGCAGAGGCTCCATTCAACCATTATTTTGTCAGGGGGGGAGGGCAGCAAACTCAGACAGGCCCAGCTGAACTATACCTCCCAACTGTCCAGATTTTCAAAGAATGAATAGATTTTTGCTTCTTATTTTTGGTTTGTTCATAAAATTTGTAGTTTTAATTCCTAAATGATTTGCCAGAAGTCACTCTAAGTTTCAGACTTCATAACCTTCAGAAAAATGCATGTTAAAGTAAGAGCTGTTCTATCAACTGTCTCAACTTATACAAGAGCAATTTGTAGTACTGTTTATATGTGCCCCCAATATATTTGGCCTTGTTCAGATTTACTGCATTAACAGGTTGAGAGGTACATGCAAATAAATTGCTTTATAGAATTAGGCATAGCCAACCTCTCAACTGTCCCCAATTTTTGGCTCAAAATGTTGCTCTTCCCCCTTATAATCCCTCCGCAAAATAGCAATTTTGGAAGAAAACATGGAGGGTTTACAATTAAGAAATAACTGTAATAATCAAAGTTATAGATTACTTGAAATGCATGTAGATTCTTTTATATTTTGTCAGCTGCTCAAGGTAGCAGTACTAATAATAAAGTGTCACTTCCTTGACAGGTAGCAGCTGTATTGTGTGTCTATTTTATATTTTTGCATCACTTTTGTCCATTTTTGATAAAATTGTGTTTTTTGGCAAATTAGTGACATCACTAAATACTGAAGTTAGAAAATGACAGACATTTGAGTTTCAGATTTTATACCCTTCAGAAAATTCATACTAATGCAAGACCTATTCTATTATCTTTCTAAGTTTATTAGAGCAATATTTAAAATGATTCCTTTTCATTTCTGTAGATTTTTATGTTTGTCAATTTCTTGCTCCCGTGGAATATGTATCTAAAAACTTTGGAATCAAACAATTTTTGTATGTTGTTTAGTATGAATGTCTGGAGTGATGATAGTCCCATACCTGGACACAATATTGAATGGGTTGGGCATTGAGATGGATTTGTTTGGTTTAAATAGCAAAAGTTTGGTCTTTTGGGATTAAGTAATAGGTTTTGGTTAAGAAACCAGGTTTCTGTAATTTGGAAGGCTTTTTGGGTAATGGAGATGAGTTTGTGTGGGTCATTGTCTGAGCAGACTAATGTTGAATCATCAGCATATTGTATAACAGTTGCATCTTGGCATATGCTGTGGAGATCATTAATGAAGATTAATGAAGATGGAGAATAGAAGGGGTTCCAGAATGGACCCTTCTGGGACTCCTGTGGCAATAGGAAGCAGTATGGATAGGTTGTTGTCCCATCAAACTGCTTGTTGTCTGCCATGTAGATAGTTTTGGAACCAGGCTAGTGTGTGATCACTAAGGTCAAGATTAGTAAGGGAGTGGTGCAGTTTGGAATGGTTGACCATATTGAAAGCTTTTGACAGGTCCAAGAATATGACAGATGTTAGATTACCTAAGTGCCTGTTATTTTGGCTTGATGAGGTTTGTAAAGGAAAGAAGGGCTGTGATTGTACTGTGGGCAGGGCGGAATCCATGCTGGGTAGGAGAGAGAAATTGGGTATTAAGTAGGTATGGCATAAGTTGGTAATGAATACATTTTTCAAAAATTTTTGCTAGTGGGAACAGGATGACAATAGGGCAATAGTTGATGAGGTCAGTGGATGTTCCACCTTTATTTAAAGGGATGATGTAGCAGGTTTTCCAGATTGGTGGGATGGTGCTTTCTGATATAGATCTGTTAAGTAGAATAGAGATTGGGTAGACAAGTTCATTAGCAGCCAACTGGAGGTATTCTGCTGCCATGCCATCTGCTGCTAGGATAGTAGGTTTAAGTTTGGATAATAATTGTTTGATATAATTGATAGGGATGGGTTGGAATTGGAAGGTAGTTTGGGGACTGACTGCAGGTTTGGGGATATTGGTAGTAGTAGCAGTGGGTTGTTGTTGAACTAATTTAGAGATGGTTTCTATGACGTATTTGTTGAATGATTCAGGTATGTCGGTGATTTTGCCTATGGAGGTTGGCGATGGGGTGAAGGGTTTCCCAGAGTGAAGTAGTTTATTTATTCCTGCCCAGAACTTTTTGGGATGGTTTTGGTGCCTGTTTTGCAGATGTAGGAAATAATTATTTTTATCCTGGAGAATATTTTTTTGGTTTGGTTTCTATGTTTTCGGAATTGTTCTCAGTTGTTGTAGTTTTTGTGGCTCTCCAGTGATACCAAGCTCTATACCTTTGAGAAATCATATTTTTAGTCTCTTTGGTGATCCAGGGGGCAGTATTCATTTTGAGTTTTGTGGTATGAGGTGGGGTATGGGCATCTAGGATTTTTAAAAAAGTATTGTTAAATTGGATTACACCTTCTTCTAGAGCTACTTCTTTTAGTATGTTCCAATTATGATATTTTAGTTGGAGTTTGAATTTTGTTTGGATCAAAGTTATTTTTGTTCTGGGTAGTTTGTATTAGTGGGGTAGAGTTGGCATGGATTTTGTATTTTAGTAAGAAGGTGGGTTGGTGGTCACTAAGGGTGTCTGGAAGGACTCCTGCTTGGTATGGAATACTGGTCTTACTTATCAAGATCCAATCTAGGAGACTTTCTTTGATTTTACCATTTCCTAGCCTAGTGCTAGATTGAATGACTTGGGAGAAGCTGTAGAGATTAATATGGTTGGTGGCGTTAATGGTTGAGCAAGTGTTGCAGTCAATATTAAAGTCACCTAGGATGATGTTTTCTTGAGGAAGATTTTGATTAACCCAGTGTAGGAGGGATTCTAGGAAGGGAATATTGTTGCCTGGTTGTATATAGCCAGTGATAACATTGACTGATTTTTTGCCGCTAAGTTTGAGTTTTGCTAGGAGAAGTTCAGAAGTATTGAGGGAAGGGATTGGAGGATTAACAGTACACATTTTTAGGTTGTTTTTGTAAAGTAATGCTACCCCACCCCCTTTTTTGGATAGTCTGTCTTTTTGTAATACTTTGTACCAAGGTGGGAGGAACTCACTGTCTGGTGTTGTGGGTTTTAACCATGTTTCAGTTAAGGATAGTAAACAGGGGAATAGATGGATATCAAAACATGGAGTAGGTGCACATTGTTATTTATGCTTCTGATATTTAAGCTAAGTAGTAGAAGGCTAATTTTTGGTCTAGAGATGGGATATAGGTTGGGTGAGAGAACTGGAATAGATGGAGTATTTGTGCAAGGGTTTGGCCCTGGGTTGGGGTGTATTTCTCCAGCTAGGATCAGTTGATGGCTAATATGGTTTAAGAGTTTGGTTAATTTGGTTAGATTGGCTATGTATCTATTTGTAGTAACTGATTTGGTAGAGATTGTGAGGAGTCTTCCTGAGAGAGGTGGGAGAATAATGCAGTGGTGACTACTTGGGGATATGTGTTCTGTTGTGATGGGTGGGAGGTTTGTGAGATTAAGTATGTTTTGAAGTTGTAGTTAAGGTACCATTAAGTATGGCTTGGTAGGAGGTAAGGTAGTGTGTTGATGCTAGGTGAAAGAGGATGGTGATTGAGACTGTGTGCATGGTAATTGACTTGTCATAGTGTGAGTGTGTCATGTTAGTGGGAGGACTATGTGTGAGTGGGGATAAGGGGATTGGCTGATGAGGTGTTTGCTAGAGAGTGATTGGTACAGGTTAGGTAGGCGGCGAGGTTAAGTATAAGGTAGTGGGGGCAGATGGAAAATGGGGCCAGAGTAGGGGAGTGGAGTGAGCCTGAGCACTAGCAAGGGTGAACAGACTGGGGTTGCGCCAAGAGCAACAGGTAAGGTAGGTTACTAAAAAGACAATCAGTATCAGTGTAGACACTAAGCAGGTAAGTTACGAATAGAGGACAAATAGTACAGAATGGCTTTACAATAAAGACAAATTAAATAAAGTGCTTACACTAGCTTTTGAAAGTCAAATAAGAATTTCATTCACTAGTCTGTGAAAGTCCAAAGGAAAAGCCTGGTAATAAGATAGAGGGTCAAAAGTATCATTTTGTTAGGGAATTATAAGCCTTGGGTCCAAATACACTTCTGAGGAACAGGGTCACCAAACTACAAGAAGTATTGAAGGGAGTCACTGCAGAGAAGTCTGTTAGTCTGAAAGAATGAGGAGGGGCTACAACAGGGTCATATGCAGCTGTTGCCCCTGGCTTAGTGAACGCTAGGACATAAGGTATTAGAAATCTTCTAAAAACTCACAGGTCAAACATAGTTATTGTGTAAATTACTATTTACATGACTGATTATAATGTTTTATACTTAAATAATAGAAGATATTTAATAAGACTGACTAGAGATCATCCTTGTTATTTTTTGGTTTTGTTATTGTTTCCCTTAGGTTCATTTTTGATTTTTTGTTTTAACAACTCAAAAGAAAAGCTTTTAAAATGCAAATGTTCAATACAGAGTTGGTTGATCACTTATAATTTTAGGAAAATAACATTATGTTATAAATGGGATAATGGGTTTAACATTTTTGGTGACAGCGGAAGATAAATAGAATATTCATGTCATGTAAACAGCAGTATGTAAAAATGATCTTTCAGTATTATCAAATGTAATGTCAACATTACTCCATTATGAAAATAGTACACTCTGTATTCATTTATGTTCAATTTCTGTATGTCCCTACATGTGTTAATAGAGGTAATTAAACAGTTATTTTATTTATTTATTTATTTATTTATGTTGCATCTCTGTTGAAAGGTAGTCTTCCTTCTTCTAATTTTCCCTGTTTTTTATCCTTTATTCTCTTTTGGTCTTCTGATCTTCTTTACCAAATGATTCAACTAGCCTTTCTATTCTTGATGGGAGACCAAGTTTTACATATAGGAATTCTAATAATTTGAAAATTAAATTATGTTAAAAAGACTTTGAATGTCATAAGAATGATTTGTCTATACACAAAGAAGGTACTCGCCCGTGTTTAAATTATAGTTGCCGCATGGATATTCTTACAAAAAATAATAATATATTTATTTATCCTGTTACAAAGAGAAGCTATGATTTTAATTGTGCAGCTACATGTAACACAACATTTGCGGTATACTTAGCAAGCTGCACAAAATGTTTATCATTTTATGTAGGTAAAAACAGTAGAAAATTAAAGGAGCAAATAACAGAGCATAATCGGATATATGTAGGAAGGTATAATTGAATGCACTAAGTAAGTATATTATGGAGCAGGGTTCTGAACATTCTTTTAAATTTAGAGTAATTGAAACAGTACAACAGCAACCTATATGTGGAGATATAAACAGTATATTGGAAAATAAGGAATATAGCTGGATAGTTAGATTACAGGCAGATTTGGAACCTGGGTTGAATAATATGGTTAGTATTAAATCTATTTTAGCGAAAAGACAAATGGAGCTCCATTAACAATGAACTAATTCTATATATATGTAATTTTATTACATACATTAAAATGTTATTTATGGGTATTAGAAATACATGAAAATATATATTTTATACATTTGCTATATATGAAGTAATAATGTGTAATTGTTTTTAAGGATGAATATGTCTTTTAAAAAATGTATTAGTATTAGAAAGTTTTTTATTGAATTGATGTGACTATTGGCTAACTGTGATCACATGCTTGTAATTTGGATTTATGTGGAAATTGAGTAATGTTGTGATGATGTATTAGCACTGAAGAAGGATTGTTATCCGAACGTTTTGCATTAAAATTTATTTTGGCATTCCTGGAGTTGGATCCATGATTTTGTTACTCTGTGTCTTCTAATCTCCTGTTTACTACTGCATCAACTATTTGTTTATGTGCCAAAACACAACATGTAAAATATTCCTGCCTGTGCTTATTTTGCCCAGGATAATGCAATGATATAACTCTAGCATCAAATTAATTCCAGCAGTTAACTGATATGGCATTGTAATGAAAGGTCTGTGAGTGTGCAATTATAATTTCACTCCTAATATGCTTGAATAATTCCTACCACCCCAGGAATCAATTAAGATTAACCCAGGGTTTCATTAATACTGCAGCCTTGTTGAGGCTGTGCCTACATACTTTAGAATCTTAACTCAGTGATCAGCATTGCTAACTATATGTGTATGTAGCCAAGGCAAATGTCCCAAGGAACCTCTCCTTGGGCCCACAAGCATAGGCTCATGGCCATATCATTTAAGGCCATATCTAAGGACATCATGTAAACAAAATAAGCGTGCATAACAAACCACATTATCTAAAGTGAATGTGGATACATAGGTCAGTACTGAATATGTAAGCATCATCAGATAAATAAACCAAGGAATCTTGAGCAATGGAAAGCCTAACAACAAACAAGCATAGAAGGATGGAGTAGAGTTCATTAACAGAAGTATGGAGAGATTGAACATGAGTTGCATTGTGATGGGCATAACCAAACAGATGGAAAGGTTCAGCATTAACAGTGGGTAGGACAAAACCAGTTAGAATTATACACAGGCACACCTATCAACCTCTCAGTGCAAGAATACTGGACAAACACACAAACAATATAGGGCACAAAATATGGAACAAATTGTAAATAGTGCCCTTATTCTTTGTGAATGTAGATAGAATAATAATTGTGGAAGTAACATGCATTTTCTGAAATGTATGAAGTTTAAAACCAAAAACTCTGTCATTAATGACTTCATTCTGCAAGGATATGGCAGGAAACAATGAAGGAGGAAAAGCATATAACTAAGATGCAAAAAAAGGACAAGCTGTGAAACTTGGGGCAGGTGAGAATTATGTACACGGGACATATGGAATATGACAGTAAACCAGTAGTGTAATGCAAGAACATGTACATACACAAAACAACAGAGTGCTATCTAACTACCCTTACTATCCCATGAAGATCATTTAAAAATGGAAGCCATTTGCTCTGAAGTGGATTAGCGAAGCACCACAGTACACATGCCAGTATATCCATGTTGTAACATTAAGGGGATAATGTGCACATATCATAGTGCAAGGGGACATAAAAACACTAACCTATAAAATGTCTCACGTGGATGCAGTTTGCAAAAATACTAAGCAATTAACAGACCTCAAGGGGTTCCAACACAAAACTACCACAATACAGTGCTTTATACAAATGCCTTAACAAGGGTAGCTAGTGAGGCAGTCATGATACGGGAATCCTCACGATGCATCACACATTCATGCACAAATATATAGTTCACATAAATAGCCATTACTATCACATACCCTCCAAATGTACATCACAGTAGTGGCATAAGCATCCAGATAAATTATGTTAAGGCAATGCCAAAGTAACCCACATATATGACTCAAGCATGACTAGATAGCTATCATTATGTGGAATGTAACTTATGAGAGGATTAAAAGAGACAAAATTAAGAATGATATTACAAATGTCACAGATTTGACCACTGTAGTAACAGAGTATGCTACAGAATCCCTGGCCACAAAGGTTAGTGGAACAATGCATTTCTATAAAACAGAACAGGTACTATCAAACAAACAAAATTCATGTACCTGTGTTTGAAGCCCTATATGCAAGTCATGCTAACAGAGTACTCTGGAAAGATGTGGCTGCCAAATACATTTCAGAATAATGGACTATCTGATATCATGCCAACAAAATGGACA
This sequence comes from Protopterus annectens, assembly GCF_019279795.1. Classification (NCBI taxonomy): domain Eukaryota; kingdom Metazoa; phylum Chordata; order Ceratodontiformes; family Protopteridae; genus Protopterus; species Protopterus annectens. The sequence continues at coordinate 240,401,327 of NC_056744.1, forward strand.
TGGCATGGAATCCATCAGCTGGACATATTATATTACCACTGTTTTATGCTTATACGGAATTATCATATTATAATGACAGTCATCCACAAGTACGATCAGCATAAATTTGAACCCAGTCTGCATATCTTACAATCCACAGAATTGTGAATTATCTAATGGCATCTGAGACAGAGTCATACAACTACATTCAGAAGTCTCACATATTGAGAAAGGTCATCAGCAGTGCATGTGACTGAAAATGACAATGGCTAAAAGTGAATACAACACTTAAAGGAGTAAGCACCACTTCTGAAAGTTGTATATTCTATTTTATTTTAAATTTGTTTACCAGAATAGTCCGACTGGACACAGGTCCATTTACAGCGGAGGCCCAAGGAGAAATGGTCCACAATTAGATTAACATCAACATGGTGATACAAACAATAATATAACAGTGATATCTGAGATAAGCACAGACATAAAAATTATCATACAATCCAGTCTAAACAATAAACAATACATCAGCAGTAAGTGAGTAAATTTGTCTCATACATCAAAGCTTTAACATTGGATTAGTGAGATAGGATAAAAGAATAAAAAAAACATATGATTAGACAAGACATATTATACAATTTCAAGTTGACAGTAAGATACCTAACTGTAGCACATATACAGCAGAGAAAGAAGGAAGGAAGGTGTAAAGTGTGCTGAGATTGTGAGATTCATGTGATGCATGGACATAGCCATGTATTCATAAGATGTGATTTGAAAGCATTTTTGAAATGTGTGTTAGGTCAGAGAAGGGAGGGGGGTAATATTTAAATAGACTTTATCACAAAGCATCTGTGCAGTAACCCCCTATTGCCTATCAATAATTGGTTTACAAACTGCTGAAAACTCCTCAACACTGGATTTGAACCCTTTCCTGGTAAACTCATGTTTGCATGAACTGTATATTAGCTGCTGTCATCACATAATTATCTGCACAGCAGTTGTCAGAAAGCCCATATCTCAGGAGCATGTAACATCATTATGTAAGAATAATAAATGAGCATTTTACTCAAACAATATTAATATGTGGATCACCAGCCACAACATACCTTATAGACAATTTGAACATTACATTAGTGTTACAGTGCACTGTGGAAGCTGTGATTGAAAATGTACACACATATCTGTATCACTATTGTTGTCCTCTAAGCTCCACTGTGGATCAATCAACATACCTATGTGGCCAAAGGCAAATTCTCTACAGTTTTTGCCAGAGAACAAGAAACGAGGGCTGCTGTTTTCCTTTGTTGAATAGTGATGCTGCTTTGTGCTTTCTCGCAACAAAAGATACACAAAATGGACATTGTAAAACTGGGCATGCTTTTAAGAGACTACGGCAATTTGGAAATCAAAACCCTCCTCCCATCAAATCTGATTAGGAAGCCATTCTTGGATTTCATCACCTTTATATACTTTTAGAATATATACTTTACCGGATTTGAGCACCCTCATATCAAACTCATATTTCCTAGACCTATGTACTAGATACTGACACATCAGATGAAGTTGTAGCACAGTAGCCAGAAAGCACAGAGTTGAAGAGACAGCAAAACCAGTGTATGAGAATGCCTATGGTCTGACTTGAAAAGGAGTACAACACTTGGAAGATCAAAATCCTCATCCTTAAAGTGTTACCACTAAGCAGAACTGCACACATCTCATCTGTTGAGTAACCATTGCTGCAAATTACCAGTTTCTTTTTTTACAAACTGATGCAAGGTATAGGCTGCTGTATTTGAACACCTGCCTGACTAACTCACATTTCCTTGACTTTTGCACTAGCTAGTAATTTCATAGAAGTTATACCACATTTGTCAGAAAGATGACAGTTGAAGGTATAACATGACCAGAGTATTGTAATGCATATAGCCTCCCTTAACTCATTTCCTCCAATGGAGCTGTGGAAGTCTGCATATAACTGCCTCAAATTTCAAATAAAATGTTCATATATCTGGAACCATAGAAGTTACTAAAAAAGTGTAAATTTCAAACTCTTCAGCCTAAACTGTTTATATAGTGGTAGTATTCATTGGGTTCTACATCTTAAACTGGATTTTCTAAGTCAGAGTAAACACAGCAACTACTAATTTTGTAATACTTTGTAAACAGCTTACAGTACCTTGGCATCCACTCGAGTTACACACATACTATCATCAACATTTTGCTCATCCAGCTGAGTGCTTTGATACAAAGCTAGGCAGTTCTGTCTGTGCTATTTGGTTGCCAAGAAATTTAGAAAAAATATGAAATTTATGACAATATAAATAAATATGCGAGTGAGTATATGAAAGAACTACCACAGCAGGGCAAGCCACCAGATGGTATAACACATTGGCTCAAGATGATTGTCACTGCTGAAGTGAAACCCTGACCCCATGTGCAAAAATGGGAAAAGGGGCTGGGATAGATGGATGGATGGATGGATGGATGGATGGATGGATGGACGGATGCGGGGATATGAACAACATTTAATATATCTTTAACTGCATTAGACAGAAGTGAAATATCAACAGAGTTGTGTTTACTATTGCATAAGCTTTAAAATTAAATCTATTAATGTTTTGTATATGACATGATTTTAGAATTATTAATGCAAATATGAACAAGCAATACTTGATGCCTAGAGGCATCAGTAGAATGTAACTGCAGAAGCAGCTGGAAGCATCTTTCAGCTGTATTGAGTTAAAAGGGAGTACAATGCTTGGTGATCAAAATCATTCCCCTGTCAAAGTGTTACCACTAAATATCATCCCACATTTCACATCTGTTTAGTATTTATTGCTGCATGTCACCAAATTCTTTTTTACTTACTGACAAAAGGTCTAGTCCTCTGATTCAAACACCTGCCACCTACCTATCAAACACATATTCTCTAGACTTGTGTAGTACATACTTATGCCACAGAAGCAGTTATAGTACAGGTGACTGCAAACACATAGTTAAAGGGAGTGTGACAACTTTATGGATGACTAATAAATGTGCTTGTGAAATACACTACATTTATTGGTGGATTACAAGTGTAACATACCATATTGGCAATAGGAACATGACTTCAGGAGTACATTGAACCACAGAGGCTGTTACAGTTATAGTAATAACTGTCTAGTCATTCTGATATCATTATTGCTTTCTGTCTTGCATCAGGGCTTAGCACATTCATGTCAAGATCCACTTATGAATGTGTTCAAATTCTGATCTCTTTTTGGTATATGCCTTAACTGCCACTGTTACCTACCTACAAGTAGTGTGCTGCTCAATGTTAAGTGTCAGCTTTGTAGAAAGTGTCATTTTTTTTCTTTACAAACTATTATCTCCATGTTTGTGAAGTGATACATGTGTCACATTGCATGCATTTTCATGGTAGGGAAAGTGTGTGTGTGTGTGTGTGTGTATATATATATATATATATATATATATATATATATATATATATATATATATGTGTATATATGTGTGTATGTGTGTGTATATATATATATATATATATATATATATATATATATATATATATATATACACACACACACACACACACACACACACACACACACATACATGTACATATTTTATCTCTCAGTCTCTATGTGTGTGTGTGTGTGTGTGTGTGTGTGTGTGTGTGTGTGTGTGTGTGTGTGTGTGTGTGAGACCGATGCTAAGTACACATTACTAGAATGGAAGTCCTGATGGAGTACCTGATATGCTCCACAGCAATGCTGTATCAGGTGAAGTCACAGAAGAACTTGTAACTTGTAGTGTCATTATGTCTGACAACTCACTGGTGAAGGACGTGTCCAGAACTGCAAAAACAAAGGTGATGTCAAAGGGATTCAGCAGGATAGTCATAGGGAATAACAGCGTCTGTAACACAATGGATTGTAAAGCATGCATCTCTGAATGATATCCTCCATATGACTGCAGTATCCATTGATGCCTAAGTGTTGTGCATTCATTAGGGACATGTAGTTTTTATATATAATTTCTGCAGAATAATTTCATGGCATGAATGCATCTGATTTCAGTATTGCAGGCATTCATACCAGACTGCAAATAAGGATTTAAGTGTATCTGTGCAATGCAACACAGTTTCAGAATAAGAAGAATAATGTAAGATAATTCCACCTTAGTGACACATAGTGATACACTAATTGAAGTTTAATGGACTCCTCACATCATCTCTACTTCAAGTCAATAAAGCATGAACAATTAACAGAAGCAACATGACATTTTTAGTTGGTAAGAATAACTTATTTTTAATCAGTAAGGATCGTTTACCGAAGGGTAATGCTACTAGGGGCTCACTTGCACTACGGATGGCAAAATCAAAGCACATGTGTAGGAATTTTCTCAGTTTTTACCATAGTACAAGAAGTAGATTTGTTGCTCAGTGTCAAGCATTATACAAATGCTGAATACAGAAACAGAGATTTCTGTTTATAAGCCATTTATAGTCATTTGTGAGGTGTGTGCATCTAATTTTGACCAGATTATGAGTGTGAAATAAGATGAATGGACAGAGATGTAAATGGGGATTAAGTAGAGGGTAGCATGTTAGGTGAATAATTCAGGAGTGAGAAAACTTGTGGTGGAATACGACTATATCCATCCACCTTTTCACAAAGTAAGAATAGATATTTACAAAGATTTTAGAAAATTTTAGAGACAGAAATGAAGCATGACAACTTAACAATGTTTTGTAACTGATTTGTTCAAATCAGGTGTGTAATACACACACAAAAAGGTGAAATGGATACTTATGTATGGCACATCATTTTTATTTATTTTTTTTTCTGAGATACAAGAACATTTGAGAAGGAATTTAGGAATATCAGAGGGTGGTATATAGGGTAGGTAAGGTAGCACAGACAGAAATACAGGACATAAACTGAAGTGGTGACTAGTGTAGTATACAGTGCTGGTTTCCAAATCCAAGTAGGAATCTAAACAAAGATGGAACAAGCAAGTTTTTATTTACAAAATCAGATTAAGAACTTTCATCCTTACAAATCAAGGACTTCATCAGATTAAGATAAAACACGCCTAAAAGACAGCTAAATGCTATTTTCAAACCAAACACCACTTGCTTATTGGCTAATAACAAATAGTTTAATTAAACCTCACTTACTAACTCCTCCTCTTAACAAGGGCACCAGAACCATAGGGCGAGGGGGAGGGAGTGCCCCCCACACACTTTTACAGCTGCAAGACTATCTTGTCTCTTGGAAAAAAAATAATGGCTAGCCTGGTCCAGCACTAACTGACATAGGTAGTCACCCATGGGTACCTTTGCCATGAGCTTTCAACAATTAAAGAACCATGCATGCGTTGCTGCCATGGATTTAAACACAGTCCACACTTACATGCAGAATTTAAACTTCCATTGAGGGAGAACGGAGATAAGTGTGTGATGCCTGCCTGATCACATTTGTTGCAGCTCTTAAGGAAAGAGTTTTAGGAGACTGTTTCATGTACAGCTTGTAAGGAGAGTTTTTGTTGCCTGGAGCATTATTTTTTGGTGGACCCTGAATTCTCTACCCATACCACCACTTGTGATTTAAGCAGAGTCCATAGCTCTCAACTGTCCAGATTTTGCCAGAATATTTGTCTCATACCTTTTGTCTGTTCCTCTTAAAATTTATGGTTTTCTGGCAAATGATAGCCCTTTAAGTTTCAGCCTCCCTATCTTTCAGGAAACAGAGGGTAACACAAAACACTTTATTTTAGCAACTTTATAAGATTATACAAGCAGTGTTTAAAATGTGTCCCTGATTTTGGGCCTCTGCCATACCCCCCCCCCCCCACACACAAACACAGACACAAATACATTTTGGGTTTTTCAAAATTTCTAATGCTGCTACATTAAGAGATTTTGTTGAGGTCAAGTGGATTTTGCAAGGAGCTAAGAGCTTCAGGGGAAGATAAGATTAGTGCTGCTTATGCCAAATCTGCTTGCATTCTTAGTAGTAGGGCAGGTAGTATGCTTGCTTTTGTTGCAGAAGGCTGTAGGTTCTACTCCCCCAGGATGCAGATAGATTGCTGATACTGTACTTTTAAGGGAGTGGATGCTGCAGTCCTGTGAATGTCCTCCTTTGGAGGAATTATTTAGTAACTATGAACCTGTTATCAGTTTGCCATCCATTCCCTATTGCAGTATTACTAGCTTATCATTTTTTAATGTAACATAGGGAATTTATTCTTCAAGTGCAACAGGCACTTTATTTGTAGGTGAAACAATGACATATAAACTTGTTTGCTAGCAGCAACCTTTTCATTAGTTACAGATCCCTTTAATGTGGAATTGTTTAGATGACTTGTACTTCTGCAGAGATTTTGCATATTTACTGATGTTGGTGGATGGGAATGACAGACGTTTGAGTGGCCTTTTATGGTTGAAATTTGCTCAAAAGGGTAGTTTTGCCATTATTGGTTCATATATTTTGTTTCATTGGTTACTAGAAGACTATTCAAAACTACAAATGTAAAACACACTCAAACAATAGCTGCTATATTATGCAAAGAATATAATTTAATACAATCAGGAAGGTGAATCAAAGAATGCATTCATGTATGCTTGGCCCTAAAAACTTGTAAGGATCTTATGGTTTGAAAACAGCCCTGAGGTAATCTTAGTCCTCCACTGGCCAGATGCAAAATTAATGGGATTTTCAATGAATGTGAGTTTCAAGGGCAGAGAAGTTTACTTCTCATGCTAAGTCTGTTTTCATTGCGAGACTGTATTTTTTGTTTAGCAAATGGCTCAATGTTTGTGCTATTTTACTTCAATTTCTGTAATCATTGTAGAATAAATAAGAAAACAGTATGCTTGCTGACAGGTTTGAACACTGTTTATGGTAACTGAAGAGAAATAGCCAAGTAATGGAACACTGGAGTGGGTGAGGAGGGGGCTGCTGCTGGAGTGGTAGGAGGTTGCTGCAGGAGGGGCTGCTCTGGGGGGGGGTAATCTATTACCCTGCCAAGGGCCCCCATTTAACCATGGTCCAGCCCTGGTATTTTGGACTGTTTACTATAAATGATCAGAAGGTGGAATGAAACAACAAAGTGTCAGTTGTAAAAAATAAGCACTTTTGTTCTGTGTTTGACAATAAAGGAAAGGAAGTGCTTATTTTTTATAACTGACACTTCGTTGTTTCATTCCAACTTCTGATCGTTTATGTTTTTCACTGTTATTTAATAATTAATAATAATTAATAACAGTCATACTGTTGAACATGTCAGTGCAGTTCTGTGGATTGTGGACCTCAACTGAAGTGGCAGCAGCCCATCCAGGTGCATTCTGGGCAGTCATTTATGAAGTAACAGCAGTAAAGATGATGATGATTATGATGATAAAATAAGACAATATAGGCAGGAAACTGGAATGACTTTGCTGTTACTGTATTTTTAGAAGTTAATATAGTTTCTTCCTTGCCTTAACTCATTTTTTTTTCATTAATGCAAGTTGGCCCCAGTTTTATTAGATTTTTACTCATGCCAGAAACATTAATTTATTTAAAAGAACAACAACAAATACTGTGTGATTAATCTGCTTATAAAAAGTTATTAAAGCTTCTTGTTTGACTTTAAGCCTTAAGTTAGGTTATTTATTATTATTGTTATTTTTCAAGTTGCCCAGTTTTTGTTGCACTTTTTTTTATTTAATTGAACAAATACAAAGATGCAACAGGTCAAGCTTGAAAGTGGTAAACAGCTTTTGCTCACAATTCTTATTTAAACGTCAAAACTTCATAGCTCAAGGGATAAAGCCAAAAACTTAATGGGTCAGGATAAAGATCAATGGTCCAGAATCAGGGACAGATTTTAAATATAACACTGTTCTTATATGCTTTGTTGCTAGAATAAAAGGTTTTGCATTAGCCTGTATTTTCTGAAGGATACAAATTCTAGAAGTCTGAAACTCAAGCGTCTATCATTATTTAAGTTTTCCAATCATTTTGCCAGAAAATCACACATGAGAAACAGACCAAAAATATGACACAGAATCAGGGAGCGTCAAATATATGCTCTGATCTCTCAACCTCTTTGAGTAAGAATTGAGAGCAAGTGTGAAAGGCTCAAAATCATGGGCACATTTTAAGCATTACTTTTGTCACCAAAGCAATGGATGGATGTAAAACAGTTCATGCCACATTACCTTGATCTGGCCAAGCCTTTTGACACAATCCCCTACTCAGGTGTAGTACAAGAGATGAATAATCTAGGAGCAAACACATACTTACATCACTGGTTGGATTTCCAACTTGCTCACAGGATGCAGGAAATCAAAATAGGGGAAATTACCTCTAGAAAGAGATGAGTTACCAATAGAGTTCCCCAGGATTTGGTACTGAGACTTCTTCTGTTTGACATATACATCTTAAAAGTAAAAGGAAATACCAAAGGGCTTTGGCCCACTACGTCTGAGATGACTGCAAGCTAGGAGCAGTTACTGAATCCCCAAATGACTTAACCATCATGCAGAAAGGTTTTTCCCAAACAATAACTGGTGCCAGAATCATGAATTAAAACTCAGCTCCAAAAAATGTATTATCATATTCTTTGGGAAGTCATCTACTCCAGGGAACTACCAAATTGACAATACCCCCTAAGAACTGACACAGCTGTTTAGCATTTGGGAACTTGTGTGTACAGTGACCTAACTTTTGACCAACCTGTGCCCGGAGTCATAAAGTCTTTCTATATTGCACAGCTTATAAACAGATTGATTGTGACTAGATCTAGAGATATTATTGTCCCCCTTTACAAAGTTTTCATTAGGTCAATCATTTTGTATAATGCCCACTTTGGCATGTATCTCTACCCATGCAACAACTGGAATACCCACAGAGATACCTTACTAAAAGAATACAAGTCCTAAACAATAGGTCTTGCATGGAGCACCTCAAAGATTTATCACTATACTCAGTAGCCTACAGAGTGATTAGAGGTGACCTTTGTCTGGCATACAAGACATCCTTTGACCTAATACTGATGGACCTACTGAACATCACCAAGTCAAATGGCATCAGAAATACTCAGTCCAAGTGTCTAAACTGAATATTGTTGAGAGATGGATATATATCACACAGGCTACCACTGTTCCAGAACAGACTATCTATTCAAATAAAACAAAGCTCACCCCTGTCCATATTCAAATGCAACTTGGATCTAAAGATGGGTAATAGAAAATGTACTCCAGGGTTGCCCCTCACACCACTAATGGATAGAGGCAGTTCCTAAATGCTGCATCCCTTACATGAGTCCCCTCAAATTATCTATGGTATGATCACAGTTATTCTCACTAGGGCTAATGTACAATTATCAGCCATGGGGTAGGTAAGACCAATAAGAAAATATTAATTCAAGCACCAAAAGGGAACTGGCTAAGGTTAAAATGTCCTCCAAGTGAACCTATGTTGCGGAAGTAAATAGTTTTAAAACATTGCCCTTTATAGATCACTAAGTGCTCCTCTCACCCTGTGCCTCCCAGCCTTCAACAGCTTCCTGTGCCTCTGCTCTTAAAGAACTGCTTCTAAAAGACTGTTTGCATACTTGGCAGTGGTTTAAAGTGTTCAAGATCTTAAACTTTTTTGAGCATCCTGCCTAGCTGAAAAAAGATTCAAGAAGGAAAAAATATGTACAGACAAAACCACATCAAGTCAAAGGAAACCACAAGATGTTAAATATTCTGTTGTTAACTCAAAAAAAACTTTTGTATCCATTTTATAACCTAGCTGTGCATAAATTTAATACAGACTTAATACTGATATGGTCATTCAAATCCTGGGGTTAAAGGCATTGGGTCGAAATTGCCATAGGAGTTCTTTATATTCCAACTGGGTTGCCCAGGCCCCTCCCCTGGGATCAATGTTGACTAGTTCTAAAATTCCAAATTTAAATTCAGTGTGTCATATCCAGTAAGGAATTTTTAAAAATGGCGTTGTTTACATTTTTGATCTTGATGTTGTAATAATGCTCGTAAATTTGTTTTCTTAATGTGCTTTCAGTTTTTCCTATGTAGAATTTATTACAGTTTGTGCATGCACCTAAGCAAACAAGTCCCTTGCTCCCACAATTGCCTCTTTTGAAGTGCATCTTACTTTTTAAAACATTGTCAAGGGTTAGGTGCTCAGACTTTAAATTATGTGTACACTGGTTAAGTGCCCCACATTTTTTGGTTCCATATCTAACCCTAGTGTTGGGGTATGAACTCCTGTTATAGAGGCTTTCAAAGTTTCAAACTATTTTAAAAATAAATGTTGGACTGGGTCATAAATGTTGGACTGGGTCCTATAATCATCCCAAGCTCAGGGAAATGTTTAAACATATTCCAGTTTTTGCTAATAATCTCCTTAACTTCAGATGCATAATTAAATTCAACCACCATGGCTCTTCAAAGTCCTTGTTACTGCTTTTTTCTTTGTTAAATAGGTTTTCACCAGCAGTCCCCATTTTAGGAGGCCCATCTCATTCCAGCATGAATACAATGAGAAATTAGTCCTTACCCTCAGAACTCTCATCACTGTCTCCTTTGCTGAAAATCTCCAGCAATGCTGGCTTGGGCAGTGGTTTGGTATTTTACCACAGAATCAGACACTGAAGACACTCTCCATTATCTCCTTCACCAGCTCTGCTAACTCATAATGGCTACCTCCACTGGGGTTACTCCCAGAGAGTACCACTGTACCAGCCTCCCAAAGCACCGACACTTGATGCAGGGGGAGCAAGTAGTGCAAGAGGTGTGAAGGCGATGCTGGCAGGTTGTCACTCAGATGTGCTGGGTGATTCAACTGCCACTGGTGGCGTCACTGCAGCCAGCTGTGAAGAGATGGTATTCCAAACTGCTGTGGCTAGTCCAGCTCTCTGCACTGGAGGTCAGGATGGAGCAGTAATTGATGTTGCTATTAATTAAGAGATAAAATAAAAAAAAAACTATTTGAAAGGATAGCAAGAAAGATGATGATGGGGACACAGTTGATCATGGCAGTGTGGTGGCCCCAGGTGCAGATGTACCCAAAGCTTCCCCTAAACATCATGGCAGGGATGTACCACACAGGTGGGTTGGTAGAGCTGCTCAAAGAAGGTATGCTTACCAGCCTCCTCCTGTGGTTGTTTTGCAGGTAGTTGTCACCGAAATGTGCACAGACCATCACAGAGGCATTGATGAGTTCCACCAGCACTTGGGAGGACGTTATGAGACAACTGCATTTTGTGCATGCTGATGTAAAGGACCATATGAATTATGCATTTGACACCTTGAATAGGATGAATGACACACTGGACCATGTAGTGTCTGTCCTGAGTTATATTTTGCGAGATGAGCAACATCCACAAGACAGGTCAGATGATAAATCTTCAGATTTTAGCTAATGAGGATGTGGACATGCCAGATTCTGCTCCAGCAGTAGTAGCACTTCCACTGCTACATCAGTAGTGGATGTGCTTACACTCTGGTGAGGACATCCACATGGTCATGGCCTTTGACCTGGTTAGGATACCAGCTCAAATGGAGGACACAATTAAAGTCCGGGTAGCATACCAACTTCTAGCCAAGGTTACGAAACAACCAGTGCAAATCCTTGGAGAGGCAGGGACATTAACAATAAACTCAATCCTCTTTCATGCATTACTCAGACCTATCCATTATGCCAGAGCATAGAGCTGGAACACATTCTAAGGCTGTGGCTCTGCAGACAAATACACACACACACACACACACACACACACACACACACACACACACACACACACACACACACGCTGGCCATGATGCCTCACACACACTTCACCATGGACTTCTACACATTAGACACAAACCCCTGAACTTGAACATACTGGCCTTAGGTGTTCATATTTCTTCTGTTAACTCAGCTCTCTCTGTCACACACTTTGCTGAGAAAGATATGCACCTCTGTAATGCCCCCTATGCAGATAATAACTGTGTGCTGCCCTTTGCACAATCTGTAATATGGGTTATCTATGTCTGTTGCAGAGAGTGGCCAGGTAAAGTGTGGGTAGGTATAATCTGGTTTTCCTGGGTAAACCTGTGTGTTTACTCTTCTTAAGTTGTTCAGTAGTAGTAATAGTTGTGTGAAGTTAGTTTCTTACCCAGCTGTGCAAATGATGTTGAAAGTTTCCTAGGATCTGGCTCTGGAGGGGTATGTGATTCAAGCTGCTTACGTCTGACGTACAGAGTGGCCAGCTAATGCATGGATAAGCACAGTCTGTTTTGTTTGCATTCATCATTGTTACTGTCTGTATCATTATCATCATTGTCAACCCTTTTTTTCCCATTTCCTACAAGGGTGCAGAGATTTGTATCAACTGCCACCATATCTATCAATTCAATGCCAGTCTACTAAATTGTTAGATAGTCGTGCCTGATTATCGCAGCTCTTCTTTCACAGAAACCAAGCATCTCTTTTTCTGGTTGTCTGCATTTCCTCTTGCCTTGTTTTTGCGGTATAAAATGTTTTTCACCATGTTGTCTTCTGCTTATATTTAAATTCCTGCTGTGTGATATTCCTGTGCAAGCATCAATGTTTTCAGTGTCTGCTTATTTTATTTTGGTATTCTAGTATTTGTGCAAGAAAGCTTGATGACATAACTGTGCTAATGCAGTTGCAATGCCTATGTCTGATGATTAGAGTAGGCAGGCAAAACAAGTGTAAGCACCATCTGGTTTCTTTCCATGCATCAGTATTACTTTCTGTATATGCTGAACTCTAATGTATGCTGTGTAGTGTGTGCTGATTTACTGCCTCTTAGCTACTGTTATGGAATATTGTGCCCACCGCCATCAGACATGGTCACCCCTTGCTGCTGGGTCCTCCTCCACCTCCACCTCCTCACCTGTCTTATTTACCACTACCTGTGGCTCTGGAAACTGCAGTTCATGCATTGTGCCACCCTTCTGTACCTGTTTTCCAAGTATAATATTATGTAATATAGTGAAGAAAAAGGCAAACTGGTTCCAACACAGCACTCTTTAATAGCCACACAAAAAGGTAAGCGCTTTCACGGATTACATCCGCTTCCTCAGACCAAAATATTAAAACTCAAGTCACATCTTTAAACATTCTAGCAGCCAATAAGGCACACTAATCACTGAACCAATTTAACACATTCATTGCCTTGTCTAAGCAGTGAAGAAACTAACATCAGTGTGTAAATCAGCAGCACTATAAAACATACATTGCAGCTCAAAAATTGCTAAGTACATAATTAAAACTGACTCTGGTCTATCACATAAAAATAAATATAAATTCTAAAATGTATCAACATTTAAATATACTAAAATATATATAAAATATATATATATATATATATATATATATATATATATATATATATATATATATATATATATACATATAATAAAATCTGTCTAAAAATATGTATATAAAACTGGTCAATCTTGTGGACATATAAAATAAAAACCATAGCAAAGATATATATATATATATATATATATATGTATATATATATATATATATATATATAAGAAGCCAAGGACATAAGCCTGGTAATACGTGGTCAATGTTTCAGTGCTCTAGCTTTTAAATAGGGCTTCAGAGACACCTTACTATTGAGACCTGGTGATAGTACAGAAACAAAAATATACAATGTGCTTGGTATGGCAATCAGCATATAAAATGGTGCTAATCTCAGAGCCTAATTGTGGCTGTACAAAAGTGCCCCCCCACCATATATACACACACAAGCCATACATCTCCTACATGGATATGTACCCATTCTATTAGATTGTACAGCATTCTGTCTACCCTTGGATTTGTAACATAACTGGTTGTTAAGAGATTTGTTATTCCTGAAAGTAAAACTGGGTTGGCGACCTATAAGGATGAGTCAAGAGAGTATCCCAATTGTTCTTAATAACATCACATACCATGCACACATTGCTAGCAAAAGTTAGTGGCTTCCTAACCCCTACAGTATTACTGGTGATAATATTAGATGGAGAATCAACAGCTCTACCATCATTTGTTTGGTCATTTGGGGGAACATTCTCAAAATAAGGTCTACATCTTCTATTTCTCTCCACCCCAGCTGCACTAATCTGAGAGTTAATGGCACTGGGCTTATATCCCCTCTCAGTCAATTCCTCTTTCAATTTGGTTAATGCAAGAGTTAGTTGTGTATCATCACTATGGAGATGCATCATGTGAGAAATATGCCCTTTTAAAACATTAAATTTTGTGTGATTGGGATGCATACTGCTGTTGTAGAGTATGTTATTCCTCCTAACGTCCTTCCTATATATAGTAGTGGAAACAGATGACAGAGCATTTTTACTCACTTTCACATCTAAAAAATCAATCTCTTCTGGTGAATATGTATACGTAAATCTCAAAAAGTCATTCAATCTATTGAGGTACTGTAAAAATTGTACTAACTCCTCTTCTGTATCTTGCCGTAGCAAAAAATATCATCGACAAAACGTTTGACCTATTTTATCGAACTACAAAATCCATTATTGGAGAGAACAAACTTAGTCTCCCAATTCACAAGTGTCAGGTTGGCATAGCTATTGGCACAAGCAGTGCCCATAGCCATGCCAACCTTCTGTATATAATGGGAGCCATTGAAAATAAAAACATTATTCTCAAGAATAATCTCTAAGAGAGTACAAATGAGTTCAACTTTGCTAGTAATAAATCCACTTGCACATAATATTTCTCTAATATTCTCAATCCCCCAACTATTGGGGATAACAGTGAATAGAGAGGTTACATCAAGTGTGACAAAAAAGCAATGACCAGATAAAACATGTAACTGATTATTCAGCTCTTGCAAAAAACCTTTAGTATCTCTAAGCACAGTATGACAACTGTCTAGCACAACACGGAGATTTTTTTCAACAAAAATAGAAAGTGGCTCTGTTGCCCATCCCCTGCTGGACACTATAGGATGCATGGGTGGATGGTGTAAATTCTTATGTATCTTTGAAGGCCATAAACAACTGGTACTACTGGATGATCTACTCTGAAATATTCAAACAGTTGTTCAGAAATTAGCCCTGTCATAAGCAGCTCAAACACATAAAACTGTATTCTATCAATAATTCCTTTCAACATGGTACCTGTGATAGGGGAGTAGGTGTTCAAGTCACTTAACAGATCCAACATGTATCCAATATACACACCTCTATTAAGTATGACAATCCCACCCCCTTTGTCAGCTGGTCGTATTTCAATACTATTCATGCATTTCAATTCAAAAAGTGCTTGCCGCTCATTCACTGGCAAATTAATAAAGCCTTTAGTGTGATTATCAGAGAACTTGTCCCTGATCTGTTTGTCACAAATATCTAGAAATAATTCAACAGTCGAATTTGTAGGAGGAACAAAAGTACTCGGTTTTCTAAAAACACCTTCAGTCATCATATTATCAAGAAACATACAATGTCCTGCCAAACAGGCGTAGATCTTTGAGTACATCAACAAGATCAACTTGTTGAGCTGGAACAAAGTTTAAACCTCTGTTTAGAACTGAGAGTTGTTTTTTAGTTAAAATAATAGAAGAGATGTATACAAGACCTGTTTCTGCCTCTTTCCTGTCCTTATTACTGCCTCCTCACTGTGCGGACGTCTCATTTACGAGTGGGTATATCGATTCCTGGATCTCCCTCTGATCGGGAGTGGATCCTTCAGTAAAAAAGTAGAACGTACTACTTCAGGTGTAAGCAGATTCCTTGCTGCTTTAGCAGGACTATTGTGTACTATTGTCAGTGATTTAGGCCTAACAACATCGTCAGTACCAGTACTGGTCAAAGACTTGATGTTAGCAACATTCTCACTAGAATGGCCAGTTTGACTATCTAGTGAATTGTTGGCCACTGATTCAGATACTGATGCAGTTCTTGTAATAACCGATGAAACTGTATGTGCCTGTACTGCTTTCATGGAACGTTTATCGTATGACTCATTTGTTCCTGTATTATATGGCATCCACCCACTTCCTGTTGAGTGCTGAGTTTGAACACTATAGCCAGTACCATCTTTCGGCCAAGAGAACACATTACCATTTTGGAAATCAAATGTGTCTCTTTGAATTTTCCTAAGTTTGGTGGCTGATAGCCTTTTATCATGCCCACTTATATTGTCAAACAAAACCTCCATTTTGTCCCCTATGACATCATCTGGATACTTGTCAAAGATCGCACTCTGTAAGCATTCTATCTCTCTGCATAAATCAGCCTCTTCAGGTTGAAAGAACTCAATAAGGAGCTGCATGTATCTGGCGCTGCACTCAAGATTTAACAGCTGCCAGCGTCTCAGAAATTTAGGATAGGTTTGTCCATAGCTCGGTAATGTCAAGACTCTCAGTCCCCTTGGTGCTATGTTCATTTTAATTGAAGCTTCATGGTGGAAGCTTTGCCACTGCAGTCGCTTACACCTGTAAAGCTTATTCTCCAAGTCATGAAAATCTTTAAGAAACATCTCATGTGCATTCAAATCATCAGTATTCACTTCACATTCAAAGCACAATGTTCCACTCAATAATGGATTGACCATATTATTTAAAAGTGAGTAGAAACGATTATTGTACAGTCCTTTAGTAGTCAAAGCAGGAGCTGACTCTTCTGCAACACATAAATCCCCATTTGTAGCAGCCATGCTTGGTGAGAGGTAAACAAACAGTAGCAGTAAAGTCAGAACAACCTCTGAACCGATAAAGGAACCAATGTAGCAAACAGCAAAATAGTGAAGAAAAAGGCAAACTGGTTCCAACACAGCACTATTTAATAGCAACACAACAAGGTGAGCACTTTCACGGATTACATCCACTTCCTCAGACTAAAATATTAAAACTCAAGTCACATCTTTAAACATTCTAGCAGCCAGTGAGGCACATTAATCACTGAACCAATTTAACACATCCATTGCCTTGTATAAGCAGTGAAGAAACTAACATCAGTGTGTAAAATGTAAGCATAAATATAAGCTAGAGCACTGAAACATTGACCGAGTAGAACCAGGTGTATGTCCTTGATTTCTTATATATAGCTTTGCTATGGTTTTTATTTTATATGTCCACAAGATTGACCAGTTTTATATACATATTTTTAGGCAGATTTTATTATATGTATATATATATATATATATATATATATATATATATATATATATATATATATATATATATATATATTTTAGTATATTTAAATATTGATACATTTTAAAATTTATATTTATGTTTATGTGATAGACCAGAGTCAGTTTTAATTATATACTCAGCAATGTTTGAGCTGCAATGTTTGTTTTATAGTGTTGCTGATTTACACACTGATGTTAGTTTCTTCACTGCTTAGACAAGGCAATGAATGTGTTAAATTGGTTCAGTGATTAATGTGCCTCATTGGCTGCTAGAATGTTTATAGATGTGACTTGAGTTTTAATATTTTGGTCTGAGGAAGCGGATGCAACCCGTGAAAGCGCTTACCTTGTTGTGTTGCTATTAAAGAGTGCTGTATTCGAACCAGCTTGCCTTTTTCTTTACTATTTTGCTGTTTGCTACATTGGCTCCTTTACTGGTTCAGAGGTTTGTTCTGACTTTAATAATATTATGTGAGATGGCACACAAAGTAAACAGCCAATAAACAAAGTCAGTATTTTGGCACAGGTAGTGGGGTCATAATGTGGTATCCATCACATGCATCCAGAGAGTGGAACCATGACTTCAGCAGGCCAGACACTCACTCACTCTGTGATATTTCTAGTTTGTACATAGGAGTGGATGTCAACTTGTTCAGTGTAGTTGTGTGGATTTCTCATTGGGATCATGAGTCAAGGTTCTAGTGCATATCCAGTATCCCCCACTAGACATCCTTATGGGAAGTCACCCTGCAAACCATTGGTAGAGCTCAGAGGTGTGCCATATACATGAGTAGTGGGAGCTGTCTGGGTGGCCTGCATGCATATTGTAGATGGTACCTTATGCATTTGAGATCACTTAGGACTTGATGGAGTGACAGCCTTTGCTCTACATGTACCTCCTTTTCAGTTCACAAGATGAGGCCTTTATTTCAATGTGGGTGCAATCTATGGACTCCAGTACCCCAGGAAATGGGCTATAGCATAGAAGTCTTGCATAGTACTACCTATCTCCTCTAGAGTAAACCATGTGTGGTCTCCCACAGGCTGAAGCTTGGCATCAAGGAACTGGTTGAGTATTCAGAAGGCAGAAGCCTGTGAATGCCACACTGTATCCCCTGCAAGTCACCAAAAGGTGTCTGTAGCTAAAATACATAACTCTACATGTACCTTTGTATGTAGTGGGATGGGTTGTTCACAATTCCCACAGGGCCAAAGACAGGTATTAGATATGTCCATTATTTTCTGTATTGTGTCCCTGTCCACCCGGTAGTGGTCCTTTATACCTATTTTATGAACACCATATGTTTTTAGTTGATAATATCTGGCAACATCCTCAGCAGCAATTTTTATAAGATCTTTTTGAAGAAACAAGTTTAAAATGGCTGCAGTACCCTTAACATATTTTAAAATTATCCTGTGGCTGAATGTGAGCATGGATTCAAATTCACTGTTAAATTGGGGATGGCATGTTTGTGCATGTTTAATACTTTTTTGAATTGTCTAACTGTACTCATCCCTCATTAGACCCATTATGGAGTACAATGCCTCATTTGGTATGTACATCACAAGACATCTGCAACAGCTGGAAAGACTGCAGATATACCTCACTAAAAGAATCACAGGTCTAAAGCAGATGCCCTATGATGACCGTCTGAAAAACTCCAGCTATACTCTGTGGCATATCTTCTACTCAGAGGTGATCTCTGCTTAACATACAAGGCCATGTCAAACTCTGAGCTGTTGGACATGCTCCACTTTAAGAAATCCCAATCCCTCAGAGCCACATGCTCCAGGGATATAAACCTTGGCATCACAATGAACAAAACATGCTGGAGGGATAGGTTCCTGACCCAGAGACTCCCCATACTCTGGAATAGACTGCCCATACATGTCAAGCAGACAGCCTCCTTGGCCTCTTCAAAAGGAACCTTGATGATTGGATGGGAGATACAAAATTCACACCAGGGATCACATCAGTCACCCTGCTAGACAGGGGTCCAGGGAAGCAAACATTGTGGGAAGAAATATCTAGGAAATTGTTATGGCTAGGCTTGTATAGGCCCTAGGGTAGATAGCCTAGTACCAACCTATGAACCTATAATTACTCAACCATATTATTTCACTTCATTAGCATAGAACACAGCACACTATACATTTATTAGTATATAGCTCTGCTACACTTTATTTTGAAGCTGGTTACTTCATGTTCTAGTATTTTTTAACCATACACTCCCTGCTCACCGATGCTCATCAAGCGTACATGCTTAGAGTCATGTGTAGGCATTCATGAATCACAACATAAGTCTTAAAAGACTATGATAGCCAGTAAGCTATTTATGGTGTTATGTTGTAACACAATTAGAAGTTTTATTCCATATAGCCAGGTTAAAAAAAAGAAGTCAGAATTTGCATAATCAGTCTCTTTTCTGTTGACATATGCTTAGGAGGCTTATGTTTTGATTCTAATAACTGAACATCTCTGGCATGCTGCAGCTATCTGTAAAATGTATGGTGTTTATAGCATTGCATTGTTAAAGTGATATAACATCTCATATTTCTATTACTAAAAGTCTTTGGTAGTTGTAGAAAAAGTTCAGATGAATACATTTGATATATATTTCTATTACTATGAGTCATCAGTAATTGCAAAAATGTTTTAAATTAATATGTCTTGTATATTAAAACAAAATGGACCTATTTTAAAAGAATCAAACACCTAATAAAATGGAATGCATCTAAATACCATTACCTTTTCCAGATTGTATTGTACCTGAACTGTAGGCACACCAATGGAAAGGCATGACAATATGATGTGAATGATGCCAAGTTTGTTTGATATGTATTTAAGCAATTTGTCATAGACTGACACAATGCTTCTTAGCTATTTCCTATTGTATTATTCAAGCTATGTTTACATTTAGTAGACTGTCAGGGTATTGGACCAAGCCCAGATTACTGGAATATGATCTGTTGTCAGTTTTATGTGTTTTAGGATTTCTGCCGGCCAAGGATGTTCTTGGAAAACACACATTAATCAAACCACCTAAAAAAGGTAAACCATTACATTCAGATTCATATCCCAAACTCTGCAATGTAACTGTAAGCAGAATGAATCACAAAGTGTGGAAAACTGTCAGACTAATCAAAAAAGACTGAGGAATTATTAAGCACTGCCAGTCTTTCCTGTCCTCATTAAACTGCTAGAAAGCTTTTTCCTATCCAGGACCCAGATCATCACAATAAACATGATGTAATCTTTCACTAAACATGTTTTAAGGAAAACTTATAAAACCTCCTAGGCACACATTCAATATTCCAATAATATCAAAGAGTTATAATACATTTCATTACAAGTTAAAATAAGCAAGCTACTTCATTTATCCAGTTTGCTAGGGAATACTGTTTTTTCAGTACTGCTTTAGATGATTTATAGTAGATTTTGGCAGTCTAATGAATTTTCAATAGAGAAAACATGCAAAACCATCTGTCTCTCCAGTTAATCACACAGTACTTTTGTTTATGACATTTTATAGCTCACCATGACAACAGACTGTGATGTCAAAAACAGTAACAGAATGGTTATCAGGGGAGAGTTAGATACAGACTTTGCAAAATAGCTGCTGTATAACTTATCAAATTCATCTCATTGCCATCAGAGCAAAATGATAAACTGGAAAAAAAGATAACCAGAAGCATGACCTGCTCATATTTGATATCTGAATGCTTCATTCTTATATCATACTAGTCCATTTTCTGTCTACCGGTTAAGGATATCAAAGAAGTTTTCATACTGTATTATCTCTCTAATATGCCATTCTACTATCTTCTGCATTTTAAATGAAAATTCAAAATACCACAGCAAAATCCACTGTTCCTTTCCTATCCTAAAACCTTTATTAATGATATACATGTATAACATTTCTTTGCTGATATCAATACATTGACCTTCTCTTTATCAGAGTCCTAAATATATAGCATACCTCACTTTTCTGTACACCTTTGATGTTTGTAGATTTATGCAGACATCCTCTTTCAATCATTTCAGATTCTCATCCTGTTTCACATTGCATGTAAAGGGGCTCTAAAAAACTCATATTTTGAAGTGGAAGGAGGCATAACTTGATTACTTCCATATAGCTAGCACTTCTGGGCAAGATAAGTATTTTCTGTTAAAAATATGTAACTAATAGCTCTTTTCAGGCATTTAGTTATGTTATGTTTGTATCCTAACAATCAGTTTATAAATAGCCATATCCTTTGCTCCATGATGGTCCGCAGCAATAATTTCTTGGCATTTATTTGTTTATTTAAGATGGTAAGAAGTACTATCCTCTTGCTTTTGTGATATATAAATGGGTGTATTTACAGTCCCAGGATTCTCACTTGCACAAGGCTTATCAGAGAAAAATGCATCTACACCTATAAGGAAATATAGTGCCAATTAATAGTGCTGGCTACAGTGAAGAGAAAGCCTGCACAGAAACAATCTCTACCTTTTAGATTATTGGCAAATCTGGACAGTGGATTAAAAGTACTATAGTTATGTCTGAATGCATCTGTTAGTGTGCATACTCTTGATTACTTTTGCTATTATCAGAAGTTGGAGATGAGCGAGATTGCACAAGCCTGCATAAATGTATGGCACATAGTTAAGGCAAGCAGCAGTCAGCCCAGTATAAGATAAAGGACTCATGTAGTGACTATAGGGGTGTTTTTATGAGGACACCTTGACTGGATATTTGTAAGGTGTGAAAGGGGAAGACAGGACAATTGGAAATGGGGAGACAGAAGGTAAGGGGCAAACAGAAGGAAGACATAAGAAGGTTGTGCTGGGGGAGGTAAGAGAGGGAGAGTACTAAGTTTGTATCCAGGGATAGGCACACCCCATTCTTCAAATGTTTTTATTTAAGATGGAAGTTGGCAAGAGATATAGGGAAGAGGGTTTAGTAGATAGGATTAGATAATGGGGAGGGGAGGAAGTGTTAGAGCTGGTCTCACTCCAATCCAGAGGACTTCAGTTATCCCCATTGCATAATGAACCTGCAATGGAAGACCCCAATGACATGGGTGTGGAGGCTTCTGGTGGCTCAGTGGCCATAGCTAACTGGGTCAGTGAATCTTGCACTCAAGGGAAGAAGTGTTGCATGGGATGAAAGTGCATCTCCACTGCCTGCTCAACCACTTTCTCAAATAGGTCCTGCTAGTGTTCACAGCTTTCCAGGCTATGCTTGTCTTAGATTCCTAGAAGACTGAAACAGCATACCCATCTTTATGAGGATATCCCTGGGTGGGCAGAGGGAGATGGTAAACAATCCTTGACATGGGAGGTACATGATCAGTCTGGTTGTGTGATCTCCGTTCTTCTGGAAAATAAATCATAGAAAGAAGAGGAAGAAAACAATATACTGAAAATAGTAAACAGGTAAAAAAAAATGAAAGAGATAGGGAAGGAAAGAGAGTTACAAAATGGAGACAATAAATATACTCAGAATTTAATGTTACATCATTTTTTTATTTTAATGACAGTGCTTAGTAGGTATCTAGACAGGAGGTATACTACATAAAATGTGTACTACATTTTAAACTGACTAATATTGTTGCAAATGATATTAATATTGACAGTGCTACAATGGATGCTTATTGATATTGAAGCATTTTTGTACTTCTGTTTTGATTACCTTTTATATGTTACTGACTTGAGAATAATACATATTACCTTCATTTTATTTGGTAAAGGATGGAACACAGAATACATGGTTGTCTCCTTTATAATGATTTAATAAAAAGTACATATTTTCATACTCAGGAGCACCTTAGGTTCACCTTTTCAGCCTCTGTTGTGCTGTGACTGCTCCTTGTTTTAGGACATTTCCTCCTCTGCTATGGGAAAAAGAAGAAATGGTGCATAATCATTTACCTTTACTATAACTGTATGCATAGCTGTGGGATGTATTTTTCTGTGTAACACAGTTCTCCTGTTTTCTAGGGGATGCATTCTTTAAATAAATCATATAGTAGGTTTTAAAAGACTAAATGCAAAATGATACCCGTAATGATTTCTCTATTTATTCACTGTCATTTTTGTATTTCCTTGTCTAAGTCATACATTTTATTTTCTAGAAGAAAATGTTACAGGTTCTAATGAGCTCATGTGATGATACACTGAAAAGAATCAGTGTCAGTGAGCAGTGCAGGAAGCATTACCTATTGCTACAATGCTCCTTTTGAAAAATGTACATTTTGTTACAGACCCCCAAGTTTAACAGGTAGCTATTTACCTTAGCAATGTAAGCTGCAGCATGCTTTGCAGAGCTTAACTATGTTTTCTTGTGTTAATAGCTTTAAAACTACCTATAAGACAGATAATTCCTATGTTCTGTTTAAATAAATTGCGTATTTCAGCCTGCAAGAAGCTGTATGAAGGTCATTCAGTTGGTGCTTTGTTCCCCATTCCCACTATGCCTAATATGTGGTGATTAGTTCTGGTCACCCATCTAGTATATGCATCAACTATTCTGTAAAAAGGTAGCATATAGTTTTTAAATACATGTATTTTTGATAATGCTATCACAGTAAGAAATTATTTATGTACTGCAATAACCAGTGGAAATGAATTCAAACTTTATTTGTGTCTGCATTCCGTAATTTCAGTTTCTCTGTATATTCACATATACCTATATTTGGGAATTATACATTGTGCTGTATATATGTGCATAGCTAGATAGATAAAACTAATACATGCATATGCATACATGGGTGCATATGTAGTGGATATAAAAAGTTTACACACCCCTGTTAAAATGCCAGGTTTTTCTGATATAAAAAATGAGACCACAATAAATAATTTTAAAACTTTTCCCACCTTTAATGTGACCTATAACCTGTACAATTCAATTGAGAAACAAACAAATCTGTTAGGGGAAAAATATAAAAAAAATGTACAATAAGCTGGTTTCATAAGTGTGCACACCCTTCAACTAATACTTTGTTGAAGCACCTTTTGATTTAATTACAGCATTCAGTATTCTTGGGTACTTTTTTCATCTAATGCTAAAATATACACAAATATCATTTCGGTAAATACATATCTAATAAATGTTACCACTATTGCTATATGCAGAGTTAATATAAAAATATGGAGTCTGCCCTCATCCCATTTGACTTAAAATAGATTATATTTTCATGGTAAAAAGATATTTCACAGATGAAATAGATATTTGGCTCTAATGTGGCATACCTATTTCATTAGGAGAACTACACAGAAGATATCGGGAAGAACCAAATGGAGACACCAACAGTATGATGAGTGCACATACAGGGATACGACAGCAGAAAAGAAAACTGTTGTTTTGTTGACCCCATTGACCTGAAATCATGATGAATAATAATTCTATTTTGCTTACAATTGTGCTGGCCATTATGTTCTAAAGGATCAAGGCAAAGATAGTTACAGAAAAATCAGTCATGCATAACCTTATCATCAAATCTCTGAAGACAATTAACACATTTAAATTGGGTTCTGTGGGAAAATAAATATCTGTAAAGGACATACATGGGAATGAACCTTACAGAACTATTTTCAAACACTTCTTACATGAGCTGCATCAGGCCTTGTAAACAATATTAGTATGAAGCAAAGTGCCAATTAGCAAATTATTAAATATCAATTAAAACTTGTGGTAGCAGCACAGTGGCAGAGAGATATACAAAGACCAGACACTTAGCCCACCAGGCACTGTTTCAGTCTGGATGATGTAAGATCTGGCTGGGGGTTAGAAAGAATAGATAATTGAGGGCTAGCTTTCTTGTCTTTACAAAGAGGATATCAGACACATGTCACTGGTGTGAACTTGTGATCATCAGTACTTTACCTTAAAGGGGCGGGGTGAATAGGTGTTGCCTCTCGCGGAAGCTTGAAACATCCCCTTCATGTCTAAGGGGATCTAAGCTGGTCCACTATGTTTCAACATGAGGTGAGATGACATGGCAGATAAGACTTCCTGTTTGGCCAGGGATGGCTTACAGCTGTCATACCAGGACATCCACTTACTGGCTACAGCCCTTGCTACCCCTTCAGTGCCTTTTTTAGACTTAGTCCCCCACTAGACATTCCAACATAGAAAACTCATACTCAAATTTGGACAACATCAAGGTGGTCCTACTGAATCCTTAGAGTTTAAATAGAAAAATTCCAAAACTTGAGGCACTCATGCAACCTGAACACATTCATATTTGTGTAGTTACTAAAACGTGGCTTCAGTGCAATGACAGCCCTCCCTCTTTACCAGGGTTTAGTGCCTATCATGCTTTCAGACCTCTGAGTACTGTGGAGGCGTATCTATATTTGTTAGAAACACCATTAGTTCACATAATATTCTACACAACCCTAGCTCCTGCAAATTGTAAAACTGACCTCTTGAGGCTCTAATATCCTGCGCATTGTCCTTACCAACCTAGCGCCCACCTGAACCTCACCTGACATCTCATCCTTGATTAAATCAGACAACAAATCAATCATTAATTCTGTCAGGCATAGCGATATCATCCAACCACTGAATGAGACCATCTTTATAGGCTCATAGGGTCTTAGGTAGGTACTAAGTTATCTGCCCGAGGGCATTTATAAGCCTAGCCAGAGTGTGTCGGCTTTCGCCACCCTATTGATTAATTAACTGATCCTCTGTCAAGCAGAGCTAATGAAGTGATCCCAGGGGTGTATTTTTTGTTACCCATCCACTTGTTAAAGTTTCTCTTGAAGAGTGTTAGTGAGGGGCTCTGCCTAATGTAGTTTGGAATTTTGTTCCAAAGCATGGGGAGTCTCTGTGACAGAAATCTATCCCTCCATCATGTTCTATTTATTGTTATGGCAAGCTTTAGCTCACTAGAGTGCGTGGCTCCCAGTGACTTGGATTTCTTTAGGTGGAGCGTGTCCATCAGTTCTGAGTTGGACATGACTTTGTAAGTCAGGCAGAGATCACCTTTGAGTAAGCAATATGACACTGAGTACAGCCAGAGTTTTTTCAGTCGGGGTGCATAGGACATATGTTTGAGGCTAGTAATCCTCTTGGTGAGGTACTTTTGTGGTCTCTCCAGCTGTTGGAAGTGTCTTGTGAGGTACATCCCAAATGGGGCATTGTACTCTATGATGGGTCTGATGAGTGATGAGTAGAGGGGCACTATAACCTCTTTATTTCTAGATGTGAACCCATTTAGTAATTTGATTGGCCACATAGAAGGATTTCCTAACTACTTTGGCAATATGATTGTTAAATGAGAGATTACTATCTGCCTGGGTCCCCATATCTCTTATTACCTCTTCTGTATTAAGGGGGCTGCCACCTATGTGGTAATTCATGGGTGTTTTTTTTTCCCAAATGGGATGACTATGCAGGTTTTGGCATTTAGCTTGAGGCCATGACTTTGACACCAGGTGTCCGTTTAGTCGCTTGGTTGGTGAGAGGTGAATAAAGAGACTTGCCATGCTGGGCAATCAAGTGTCAGGGTATATTAGTGCCTGCTATTAGGTCAGAGCAAGTTCTGGGCTGTAGGATGCTTTTTGAGTGCTTAGGTTGAGAGTTAGACTAGTTTCAAGGGAAAAACTGAAGAGGAGAGTTAGTAGAGCCAGGAATAATTTAACCCGAGCTAATCGGCACTGCCCGGCTCAGAAAACTGTGCAAATGTGGTTTTTTATAGCAGGGAAATGAAAGAGGTAGAAATTAGCCCAAAATGACCAATAAACTACTAACTTCTAGGCTGGAACCACTCCTCCAGGGACAGATAGGCTGCTCAAAGTTCCCATCTCTCACAGGTAAACATAGAAACTTCCTGCTATTCAAGTAAGGTATGGGCAACTCAGAAACGTGTAACACAGACCCGAATTCAGCACTAGCCTGAAAACTGGACTATACTAGCTTAGAATGGCAGGAAACAAGGAATTTTTTTTTTTTCGAAAAGATAAGGCAAAAACAGTAAAAAATACACTTAAACAGCTTTAAACGACTACAAAAGATCAGAAAAGGATATCGCACTTTAGTATGTAACCTACAACAGTTAAACAAATTATTTAAATGACTTTTTAAAGATGCAGGCAGTCATATAAGTACAATATGTGAAAAAAACAATCTTTTGAATCACAATAAATGCTGGAAATTCTGTGTTTAGGCGGAAAACAGTTACGTACAGCAAGAAAGTACAGAAAACTGATACTTAATCACGCCAAAGTCTCTCTTCTAAGCTTATCTTCTAGGCACTTCTCCAAGGAATACCTACTTTAGCTTGTAGAAGACCTATGCAAATTTCACAAGAAGCTTTTGAAAATTAAGAGGGCTGCCACATTCACCTCAGATTTCTACCGGCATCTGAATCAATCCATAGAATAGTCAGTACCATCTGCCCTAAATATAGTTATAAATTCAGGAATTAGCCTCTCTAGTGAGACTTCCATTATAATAAACTGTCAACAATAGAAGGAAAATAATGAAAAATATGCAAGACATCCCTGTCTCTCTACCTCAAGACTACAATGAAAAAAATGTCAGCAAGAAACTTAAAAACACTACTAGAAAATGTAAAGAAATGTATAAACTGAAAATTGCTTCAGATTCCAAAGGAAACTAAAAACTTTCTACAGTTATGATGAAAAATTAAGGAATAATGTCTAACAATGCACTGAGCTCATCCATGATATCACCCATTATGAACTCAAGGCTATAGCTAATATATTAGCAGACAAGTTTATTACCAGATTTACATCTCTTATCGACATTGTTGCCCCAACTGCCCCTAGGAATTCAATTTCCCCCGAAATTACTTTGCAGCAAGTCTTGAAATCCCCACCAAAAGCTAAAAATAGCAGTTACCTTGTACTTCACAATATACTAGGCTGCATTCTCATCAGTGCCATGAATGCACTTTCTGAGCTTCTACTTAAACTGCTCAACCTTAGACTATCTACAGGGTTTGTTCCTGATGCCACTGTTACTCAACTACATACATGTGGTCCTTCTACAGACCAGCATAATTATAGTACCATCAGCCTCACCAGCCTCATACAGAAAGTCAGGGAACATACCATCAGACTCACCAGCCTTATATGCAAAGTCATGGAATGTACCATAGCAGAACAGATTTTTGCAGACACAGGCAACCTAACTGATCTAGATCACATGAAGTTTGTTTTTTGCAAACGGCAGGAGCTGTTTACTCAACCTAGTTCTTTGAAAATATTACAAGGGCTGTGAAAACTGGTTGTTCAATGCATACTACTTATCTTGACCTGGCCAAGGTTTTTGACACTATCCCCCATGCTGATACTGAAAAATTAGACAAGCTTAATGTAAATCCCTACATT
The DNA here is from genome assembly GCF_019279795.1 of Protopterus annectens. Taxonomy (NCBI): domain Eukaryota; kingdom Metazoa; phylum Chordata; order Ceratodontiformes; family Protopteridae; genus Protopterus; species Protopterus annectens. The sequence goes on from NC_056744.1 coordinate 240,429,818, forward strand.
ATCTGCAGGATTGCAAACTGACCAAATAGATCCCAAGTTGTGAAAGCTGATGGTTCCTTTTATGATTATAAACTTGTAACTAGTGGGGTTCTGCAGGGATCAGCCCTAGGCTCTCTTCTGTTTGGCACTGATTTTTCAAATATCCAAGCCAATATTTCATAAGTATGATTGACCGAGTTTGCAGATGACTGCAAACTGGGCATCGCTATTTGCTCATCCACTGATATAAACAAGCTTCAGCAAGGATTGGAACTTAAACTTAATGAAAATCATGCAGCATCGCAGCATTTGGGAAGAAAGTGGCTCCCCCCATATGTTATAAATGGTACTTCTCTTCAGACCAATGCAATCAAAAGAGAACTAGATACTTATGTGGATAACTCTCTCTCTTTCTGTCTTTCATTCAATCATCATGTTTCCCCCCATAGTCAAAAATTCCTTCTGCGATGACCCTCCACTGGGCCAGTAATCAAGGAGCCTCAATCCTCGCCACTGGCATCAGTGGGGGACGTTCACTGGGAGGATAACAGATGCACACACAGTATCTCCAGATGCAGCTCTCTGCATCAAGCACAATTTCTCTTAAGAGCACAAGGGGAACACATTCAGTCTGGGGTTGGTTTCTCCCTCTTTCTGCACATCCCCAGTAAAACTTTTCACTTGCACAGCTATAGAGTTGAGATCCCAGCTGAGTGTCCAAGCCAAGACCTGTAGCACCCTTTCTGTCCAAGCAGTGCTTCATGTCCTTACCCAAGTAGCTGATGCACACACTCTTGGAGGTTTGATTTACTCAAGAACACACACACACCTTGGAAAGGCTGGCACAGGTTAACTGGCTATGCCCCTTCTGCCCAGACTATAAGGCAGGTATGAATACCACCAGACACTCCTGCCTGCAACCCTTAGCAAAGGGTGTCCAATTTTACTATATAATAATAGTAATACAAATGGTAGTTTGACCAAGAACAAGGCTATTAGGAGTGCCCCACACAGTGTCACCAAATAAATATGCATGTACTCTCAAAACTTAAATATTGCTACAAAGATAAGAAACAATTAAGGGTTTAAATATATTTAATAATGCATAATAAAAAAAAACAAGACAATGCTAAGTATATATTCACAGTGACATCAGAGTTCAAAATCACAGGAAATACTTAAAATAACATCGAGGGACAGGATCAGACAAATAAAGAAAAGCAATATCTAAACTAAGCTTCACTATATTCCTGACTGAATCTAAGAGAATTATCATATTCCCTACTTTCTTAATAAAGCAAGGCAGATGATGTGGTGCATGGTCCTTCTTGTTGTCAGGCCTAACACAGAATACAGAATGGTCTGCCTCACTAAGAGACTTCTCAAAATAATATCTAAAATATTTCTTCCGGGATAGGTGCAGAATGACATCACTTTTGGTCATCTGACTTCTAGTTGCAATGCATTCCCCCATTGCTGGAAAGAGGCAGGATTTAACATCTACCTGTAAAAATGCACACACAAGGGCTTTTGCTCAGATCTGTGGCAGGTGCTGGAAGTCATAAAACAATTTCATACCTCCACACTTCCAGAGTAGTAATTAGTTCACCCCCAAAGACAATACAGCTTCCTAGTACACACTTTTGTGTCTTTGGCTGCATTGAAACCTGTGAAATAGCATCTTTATGGCCTAGCCCATAAAGTGATTTAATTTCAGATATAGTTTTAAAGTTTGCTGAACTGAGGTTAACCTTCCAGTTTCCTCTGTTAAAACATACACATTTAAACAGTTACAATAGTGCATGTAAATTTCTGTTCTCTCCAGTAGGGCACACTGTGGATACATTTCAAACACAAACACTTTACAAATACCTTTTCAACACAAACATCTTTATAAATCAGTTTGATATACACATGACATACAGTTCTAAGACATTTGTAACATAAGCATCTTGTATAAATCACTTTGATATTATCAAATGACATATAATTATTCATAAAATTCCAGCTAGCTGTGCTGGCAGAATCTCCTATCATCACACCTTCTATCTGGCCCAGTTGACTTCCAAGAGAATATCATCATGACTCAAAGAAGTTATCCTCAGTTATACTCATCTCCTATCAGACTGCTGAAAACAAAGCCCCCATTGATATGTACAGATCTAAGCATATCACTCTACTGGAAAATCCCATACCTCTTAAATGTCTAGACATCTGCAGAACGTCAAGATTTTTGCCTTATATTTTTGTTATATTTTTGTTCTGTTCATCATAAAATTTATGGTTTTCTGGTTAATCAATAAGGAATGAATTCACTAAATGATGACAGACATTTGCGTTTCAGACTTCATACCCTTTAGAAAATGCATGGCAACACAAAACCTTTTATTCCATATATTTCCTAAGTTTAGAAGAGCAATATTAAAAATTGACCCTATTTATGGGCCTTTGTCCCCCCATTATTTTTGTCTGTTTCCAGATTTAATGTACCAAGAGATTGAGAAGTATGGAAAGGCCCCAAAGATTTCTAACAAAGAACATTAAAGGCCTTAAATCTTATTACTACTGTGATAGATTAGCACAACTCTCCTTATAC
>NC_056744.1:240437392-240512392 GCF_019279795.1 Protopterus annectens
TACATTTTGTTTGTCCAGTAAATCACATGGGCTTTTTACAATCACAGTTAATGTTATCCACTACCAACTCACTATTCAATGCCAATTTCATACAATTTTAAACCTCAACCAATACACTAAACCTTCCATGAGAATGCATCATATCTCTACTGACATTCAGCAATTTAAGCTCAAAATATGTTTTAAAAGCATCGTAATTCTACTAAGTTTACAGTCCATTTAAAAGAAAATGTATCTCAATTTGAGTTTGAGTTATTATTTTTTGAAAATAGATCAATGTGTAGAATCTCTAATTTGGGGGGAGGGGTGGGCTGATAAATGGCAAGCTATTTTGCTTTTATAAAAGACTGTCAGTGATTGTCTTGAGTGGCCAAGTATTAGTGAATGTATAAACAAGATTAGAGATGGTTTGGAGTTTAGTGGTGTTACCTGGCTTTACGAATAGTTAATGTGGCAGTGGAAAAGAGAAAAGGAGAAATTCTTTTGGCCCAGAAAAATAATGAGTTGATTTGTGATTAGCTTTTTTTTTTCCAATGCGAGTGTGAAGTTGATTGGCTGATTGAGCCACAGTCAAAGGTATTTAAAGAAGTTGATGGTTTCAGTGATGGCATTATTTAAGTCATAAATAAAACACTTTGCGGAGCCATTTAGGATTCCCTGACAAATACCAAAAATTGTTTGGTTGCTCTAGGTTTCTGGAGAAGGTTATGCTGTATTAACCAATGTCGAACTTGCAGCAGGTCAGATTTAATTAAGATAGAATTTTGGAGTATGGATTTCATCTGTAAATGATCTTCATAAAATGACATCTGTAAAGAAGAAAAAGAAGCTGAGAGAAGTCACATGGCAGCTTGTTAATGAAGACAGAGAACAGAGATGGGTTTAAAAGGAACCTTGGATGACCCCTTTTAGAAGTTGTACTATGTCTGCAAAGTCAGGTAAAGCAACTGGGCAAAAACTCATGTTGCTCTTGGGATTGCAGGTGGTACTGCTCTATGTGTTGTGAAAGTTGAGTATGCACAAGCTTTTTCAAGAATATTACCAAAGGCTGGTAGGATGGATATGGGCTGAAAGTGGGAACTATGAGAAGGGTTTGATTGTTTAAGGAAAAGCTTAATGACGTCTATTTTTTAGAGGTGGCCTGAGGTGGCCTTATGTGTTTCTTTTTCTTTTTTGGTGAGACACAGGAGTTAGATGTGCACAAAGGATGGAACTAGGCGCTCTCTGTGATAATACAGAAACAAGAGGCGTAGGTTGTCTGAGCCTGGTGGGGAGCTAGTTGGGATGTTGAAACATAGAACTTCTATATCGTTAAGTTTTATTGCTTGAAGTAGAATGGGGGATGAATGGTAGATGAAGAGAGCTCCAGGGAGGTGAAGAAGATAAAGAGCTAAAAGAGGAAGTGAGTAGGAGTGAGTATTTTTGCCAGAGAATAAAGTGGATGATGAGGTGGAGTCCTATGGGCTTGTACATCCTATGATTTCAAAGACTTCTTTATACAATTTTTTTAGATTGAACTAGATACAGTTGATTTTGTGTATAAAAGTTTTGTGTTTTATATAGTTTTGTTGGTTGAGTTTCTGTAGGAATATTTTTTCTGTGAAGGATCTGATTTCCATTTAAGCAAGCATTCATCCCTCTGTTTTATTTTTTTTTTTTGAGTTTTTCACTTCCTTGTTCAACCAATTAGATTTATGTGCTTTTAGCAGATTTCTAGCATTAATAACATCTTCTTCAGAGAAAAAGGTGCACCAAGAGGATATTTTTTGTTTTGCAGTTTTACGATGCCATTAAAATTGGATCTGAAAGTCTTAAGAATTTGGGAAACTTTTTATGGACTGGTTTACAACGAATCAAGTAATGGAGCAATAATAACTTCGAGTAGAAGTATGGACAGAGAAATTGCAGATGGAAGATTGCATATCTGATAATAAGGTAATGGGTGGAATGCCTGAAGGACTTATAGTTAACTTTATAGATTCAATAATTGGGTCTATTAGGCTATGGTCATCTAGCAAGTGTGTTATAACTGAAGAGTGGTGGCTGAGAATGTTGAGGTTAAAATCTTTAAGAATTGCTCTGCTTTTGTTTTATAAGGGTGAATGATATTATGTTTGAGATAAGTTTAGAAACTAGAGGAGAGTGGGTTGTGGTGGTAGGTAGCCAGAAGCTATGAAAAGTGTTTTCTTATTATTATTATTAATATTTTTTTTATTACAAGCGGAAAACTATAGGAGAATCCAGGCTAGGATACAGTGCAAAGTGGGCTCAATCCCCAGAAAATTGTCAATGTTTTCCTTTCTTATTGAGTTACTTAATATATGTTGTTATTCTCCACATCTATTTTCCTTAATTCTAAACTTATTTTTATATTTATACTAAGTGATACCAACAAAAACAAGTTACTTGGTAATCATATACTATTCACATACTGTATTTGAATTAGCAACTAACTGTATGGTCTGTCCATGAAACGGTGATGAATGAGTATTTATCCTATTTGCGTTTTATTCTATTTTCATTATTATTTCTTTATTATAGCTATTAACAAATATGTACCTGTAATTACCATTTCATTGTTTCCTGATTTCAATGCTTGATGATAGTTTACAAACTCTAGACAACAACAGTACTTGAATTAAATTATATATGATATCATTCGAACAGAAAGTGAAAGGAGAAAACTACAAATATTGGTATAATTAGACTTTACATACTCAGATAACAGAAATAAAGTTCTTTCTGTCCCACACAATTTCCTTAGAAATTTTACCCATCCCTTCTTCTTGACTGGTATTTATTCCATTCTAAAAATTCAAATAATCAATATCTTATGAAGTTGTTAATAATTCTTAACTCCTTATTTGTAAGCATTATATATTTAAATGATATGTCTGTACACATTAAGGTACCTCTAGCATTTAAGATTAAATATAAATATCAAAGGTAAGGCAGTTTGTTTAACAAAGAATATACATGCTAACATAGAGAATTACAGATGTAAAACCTCTATATAGAATTGTGGGTCATAACCAATAATGTTTTATAGGGTCACAGTTTCATAGGTGTTTAGCGGCTAATGGCCACAAGGGCCTTTTAGACTAGCCATGCATCCTAAATATCTGACAAGGTCTGATATCCTTGATATGTGTAAGCAGGGGCTTGCGATATGAAACATTTGCAAGCAGGGCCTGGGAGATGAAGCACTTACAGGTTGCCTGTGTCCATTAGAGACATAGGTGCCCAACCAAGGATGAATTTCCTGTTCCCAATCCAATTGTCCAAGTTTCACTTGAATTAGATTAGGGAGGAACTCTGCTTCACGTGGATGGAGCGCCTGTTCCAGAGATGGGGTAGTCTCTGGGATACATACCTTCTCTTCAGCAGGTCCTATTTATATCACAGGAAAGTTTAAATCTTTAGAATAGGTAATTCTGGTGCTGTTTGCTTTCTGGATATGCAGGAGACCCATCAGAGTGGGGTCTGACAATGACCTGTATACCAGGCATAGATCTCCTCTGAAATCCTTTAGGAGACAGAATACAGGGATAGGGCCTTGAGACTGTCTGCATTGGACATTTTATTTACTCCCTGTATTCTTTTAGTGAAGAACCTCTGTGGACGTTTCAATTGCTGGATATGACTTGTTAGGTACATACCAAAGGGGGCATTGTACTCACTGATAGGTCTGATAAATGCCGAATACAGGGGAACAACGACTTTCTTGGACTTAGATGACATAACCCTTGTTTATAAGTTGCACAACAACATAGAATTATTTCCACACTACTGTAGACACGTGATTGTCAAAGGCTAAATTACTGTCTATAAACCACTTGTTGACTTCGGACAAACCGAAAAACAAACTTTTAAAAATAAATAAAAGGACAACGAGTGTTGAAAAATCCACAAAAGAGGCAATAAGAGCTAGCGCTTTCTTTCACTTTTATTTTCCGTGAACTTCTTCAGAAAAAAGACAATGAGCCCCCTCATGCTCATGTCTTTTATATAAAACATACAGGAAATTATGTCACCAATTAACTTTTTCTGTGATAAATAATAACTTTTTAAAAATAGTAAATGAAGGCTTATGATGCCCTAAATATTAATATCTTCTTATTTGTACTTTGTATAAAAGACACACCAATAAAAATTGAGTTCTAATCAAACACTTAAAGGTACTTTGTGAAAGAAGTACTAATTTTTAGTCATTTTCTTACAAAAAAACTACCCTACTTTTTTAAAAAACATTCTATAATCTACTATAATGTAAAAAATGATAATAATAATATTGTAATCTACAACACTTGTTAAATCCATGTCTAAGTGCAATACTTATTCAATTGTCATGTGCCAATACCCGTACATTTATCCACAATAGTTGTTTCTAATGTGGGTTACATTCATAATGACAGGAAGGTTTTTGGTTAGTCAGATCTGGGTTCAGCCATTTTGGCCGGTCACACCATATTGGTAACAAATAGAGTAGATGACACATTAAATTGTACCTAGGTACCGTTTTCATTCTCTATGTAGTGACAATGGTAAGAAATGCTGATTAGGAACACGAGATCAGGTCAGTCCATAACATATGGGCCAAAAACATGTGATCTGGGACTATGAACTACAACTTTTATTTCATCATTATGAATGTAACCCACATTAGAAACAACTATTGTGGATAAATGTACGGGTATTGGCACATGACAATTGAATAAGTATTGCACTTAGACATGGATTTAACAAGTGGTGTAGATTACAATATTATTATTATCATTTTTTACATTATAGTAGATTATAGAATGTTTTTTAAAAAAGTAGGGTAGTTTTTTTGTAAGAAAATGACTAAAAATTAGTACTTCTTTCACAAAGTACCTTTAAGTGTTTGATTAGAACTCAATTTTTATTGGTGTGTCTTTTACACAAAGTACAAATAAGAAGATATTAATATTTAGGGCATCATAAGCCTTCATTTACTATTTTTAAAAAGTTATTATTTATCACAGAAAAAGTTAATTGGTGACATCATTTCCTGTATGTTTTATATAAAAGACATGAGCATGAGGGGGCTCATTGTCTTTTTTCTGAAGAAGTTCACGGAAAATAAAAGTGAAAGAAAGCGCTAGCTCTTATTGCCTCTTTTGTGGATTTTTCAACACTCGTTGTCCTTTTATTTATTTATAAATTACTGTCTATGTGTTTCCCTAACTCCCTGACTACTGTGTTAACTCTACAGGGTGTACTGTCAATATGATAGTTACCAGGGGTGGATGACTTCTTGAAGGATACTATTATGCATTTCTTAGCATTTACTTTTAGTTCATGGCTCTGACACCTGTTGTTTGTCTGTGTCAGCCCTTCCTGGAGAATATTTGTGTCAGTGTAGGATTCAATGACAGCTCCTAATTTGCAATCATCTGCAAATTTAGTCAGCCAGAGACCATTGACATTGGCCTTGAATTTAGAGAAGTAAATACCAAAAAGGAGATGTCCAAAAACTGATCCTTGAGGGAATCCAGTTGTGACTGGCCTCCTTGTAGAGACAGACTCCCCAGTTCTAACTTCCTGAGTCCTATCTGCGAGCCAGTTGGCTATATACTGGATGATATATGGGTTTGTACTTAACCTCTTGATTTTGTCAACAATAAATGAGGGGGGGTATTGTGTCAAATGCCTTGGCCAGGTCAAGGGAACAGTGTGAACCATTTTGCCCTCATCCTTTGCTTTGGTGAACTTCTCAAAGAAGTCCACCAGATTGAGTAGGCATGACCTGCCCTTGATGAAACCAAAAAGGGTTGGATCCAGTGTCTTCAGGTTTACTGTATCACCACTGACCATTTTGATGATAATTCTTTCAATAGCTTTACATATAAGACTGGTGAGACTTACGGGTCTATAGTTTCCAGGGTCTGTAGATAAACCACCTTCGTGTAGAGGGATGACAAGTGCTGTTCTCCATTCCTGAGGCATGAAGCCTGTTTGGAGGCTACAGTTAAATAACAATTCCAGAAGCCTGACATATCGTGTTTCATACTGTTTAGAAGACATCCTGGGATATTGTCTGGGCCCATTGGTACAGTGTTCTTGGCCTTAGAGAGAGAATTAAGGGCCTATTCTCTAGTGATAGCAGGGGGAGTTATATTTGATGGTATTTCCTAAGGGAAGGGTGAGGGGAAAAGAGGGGTAAAGTTGGAGCTGAATGTATTGGTTTACTATTTGGCCTAAGAATAAATACTCTTAACCAGTTCCTGTTGCTTAATAATTTAAAAAAAGATTACCAGAAAATGTATATTAGTCTCTTTTTAATAATAATCATTCTCCCTGAAAAGAAAGACTATATTTGATAAAGTGCAGGTATTGAAATGTAATCTGCCAAACAGCATTTTTTTCAACAATGTATTTGATTAGGAGAAAAGATCACATTTGTTGATGAGTGAGATATTCATCAAAAGTGAGAAGTTTGAATATTGATGTACATTTTATGGTGTAATGAAGGGAGATACTGTCAGCACAACTATTTGGAATTTTGTAAATAATTATATGCCATTTGTGAATACCAACCTGATTCATATAAGATGTCTGTGTTACAAATGTATTAGAGCTGTATGTCATATACTGTAAAATGGTCTGTACAGACATATGTGTTGAAGAGCTATTTTACAAAGTGCTGTTTGAAATGTATTCACATTGTACCTTGCTGGACTATAACAGCAATGTACATACATTATTGAAACTGCTTAAATGTATATATTTTAATGAGAAAACTGGAGTACAGGAGGTCAACTTGTAAAACTTCAGAAAAATAGCTCAAATTAAATTACTTTATGGCTAAGTCATAAAAAAGAGGTTGTCTTTCAGTTTCAGTGCAGCTAGGAGACACAATGTCTAAAACTAAGGAACTTTCTGTATTGTCTTGGAAGTGTTTTATTATTTTATACCTTCCACAATTTGCCAAAGATCTGAGGAAAAGCCCTTGTCTATTTATTTTTGCAGGTAGATTCTAAATACTGCCAGATTCCAGTAGTGGGGGTTTCACCTGGGACAGAGTTAGATGACGAGAAATTATGTCATTCTACAAGCTATCCCAGTAGTAATATTTGAGATACTAATGTGAGAACTCCCTGAGAGAGACACAGCATTCTGTATTCTGTCTTGGTCCTGACAAGATGCATTCACCACACATCTGCCTTGCTCTCAGTAAGCAAGTCTAGGGAACAGTATAATTATCTTAGATGCAGTCAGGAATATAGCAAAGCTTGATTTAGATGTCTTTCTTTATGTATTTGAAACTGTCCTGCAATGTTGTTTTAAATATTTTCTTGATTTTGAGCTCTGATGTCAATGTAAACATATATTTAATATTGTCTTATTCTTTTATTTATTACTAAATATATTTAAACCTTTCATTGTTGCTGATCTGTCTAGAGATATTTAAGTTCTGAGAGTACTTGCATATTTATTTGGTGGCAGTGTGTATGCCACTCCTAATAGCCTTTTCTTCTTGGTCAAACTTGTATCGATAGTAACATTACACAGTAAGATTGGACACCCTTTGTTAAGGGCCTTAAAGTAGCTGATAAGGGGCTCTGGTGGCAGTAATAACTACCTTATAGTCTGGGCAGAAAGAGGAGTATAGCTAGTACACCTGTGCCAACCTTTCCCAGGTGTGTGTGTGTGTGTGTGTGTGTGTGTGTGTGTGTGTGTGTGTGTGTGTGTGTAAAGCAAATCTCCAACAGTGTGTATGTCAGCTACTTGGGCAGGGACATGAAGCACTGGTTGGACAGACAGAGTGTTAGATGACTTGGCTTGAAACCCGGGCTAAGGACTCAAAGAGGGAGAAACCAGTGCCAGACTGACTGTGGTCTCTGTTTGCTCTTAAGGGAAACTGCACTTGATGCAGAGAGCTGCATCTGGAAATACTGTGTACCTGTCATCCTCCCAGTCTTCACCCCCCTCTGATGCCAGTGGTAAGGATTGAGGCTCCTTGATTACTGGTCCAGTGGTGGGGCATCACATAAGGATTTAAGATGAGACTCTATGTGACTGTTTGTGTGTTAGGGCTAAATTAAGTCCAATGGAATGGGAGAGACTGGTGTTACATGTTTATGAGTGTGAGTGATGGTACGTTAGAGAGGTTAAGGTTAGTGTATGGGCTAGGTAAGGGGTTATGTTTTGAGATGTGAGTGTTTGAATGTCTTGGAATGTGGCATGACATTTTCAAATAGCAGTTTGTTCAACTCTATGCTGATGAACATTTTTGAGATCATGTGCAGGACAGGATTATAGTAAGGGTTAGGTCCGCATTTAGATTTTGTGTTGTGCATGTTTGGTAGTGTATATGTGTGCATGTGTATGTGTTTGTATATATATATATATATATATATATATATATATATATATATATATATATATACATATATATATATATATATATGTGTGTGTGTGTGTGTGTGTGTGTGTGCATGCCTGCGTGGTTGCACTAAGGTGTAAGGTTCCAGATGTATGTGGGTATCAGTGGAAGACTGAATGTCTTATGTTTTGGTATTGTTATGGAAAGGAGGTTTTTATAAGTTATTATTTAGTATTGCAAAGGTGAAGAAATTATGGCTGTAATATCAAGCAACCGAAGATATGAATGTAGCAGACAAGTGAGAGTTAGAAAGATAATGGGCATGCAAACTATACAAATTAGACAAAGGGATGAAAGAAGCTTGCAGGAGATCAGGATGGTAGAATGGACAGGGACATTTATGCAATAAGTATTAATGTTCTGTTCTCTAGTTGACTTTAGTTAGATCACCACCCTCCAGGCCTGTTTGACAAATATACGTGTGTGTGCTTTGATGTAGTCTGAAATGTCGATGACTAAAAGTTGACAAAAAATATTGGCAGGCTACTTCGCATGCTCCAAAAATTAACACCCAAGCATGAAAGATAAAAAGCAAGCCACCCTGCACCCTTTATGTGGTAGGCTTTGCCCCCTCAACCCTTGCTAATTATGTGTACTAACTGAAAGATCACAAAATTCCTATAGAAAGGGGAAATTCCTCTACGCAAGGATTATCATTCTTGCACACCTGTTGACCAAAGTGTGTCAGTGTAGCAGTTTTATGCCAAAGTACTACAAATTTATTGATGTGTATATATATATATATATATATATATATATATATATATATACATATATATATATATATATATATATATATATCTATATATATATCTATATATAATTACTTAAATTGATTGAATAACATTTATGTCAATATGCATAATGTTGAAACAAAATGATAGATATTATGTATGTTGACATGCTGCTACACATGTGCCAAAAATAAATCTTGGCAGATACAAATCATACAAAAAAATAATAATAAGGCCATTTCCCCCCTGTACCCTCCAGACCTTTTCTAATTATATATTATAACTCTGAGATCACACAATCCTTGGGGAAAAGGGTATATTTCCATACCTGGGGTTGCTGATCTCACATGCCTGACAGCCATCTGTTTAGTTAATCAGCTTGTGTCAATTAATCAGATATTAACCAAAATACCATTTGACAAAGTTACCGGGATCCATATGTATATGAGAAATCAATAGTGGTGCCAAGTCAAGATGAGGCAGATGTCTTAGGGGATGATTTAAGATGTGTGAGACTATTTGCTGGTTTAAACTTTAGTAAGTAGGGGAAAAATGTAGAAGTTGAAGCAGAGATTAGACACATTTGATGTGATTAAATGTTTATTTCTAAAGGAAAGGACTGGAAATATTTTGAAGGAAATTTCTGGGTTAACAGTATTGCCCACTGCATGGGAGCAGTACCTGACATGGATTCTTAAGCAGTTTAGGGCTACTCTGCAATAAAAATGATGGCAGAAGTTGGGAGATGGATGTTGGTGGACATGTGGAAGGAAGAGGCATAATATGCACACGTGCTTTTGGATTGCCTTAAAGAAAGGGATATTTCAAAAATCCGTATGAAAAATTGGAAGAGGTGTACAGTAATGGCATATTTTTCATAGCTGTCCTTTCATGCCTTTAGGAAATGAAGGCTAATAAAAGTGATGGAGGAGGAAGAGAAAAGTTAAGATATTGTTAATGGGGGTACATGCGGACTGTCTGAGCTAATGTTGAAAAGGTAAATAGTATGGAAAGATCAGCTGCTAGGAGCTAATAACCTTAAATGTATAAAAGGCTGTGAGCGGGAGGCCAGGTAAAAGAATAACTGGAGGAAAGCTGAGACTAGAATACTTGGTAGAACAATGACAGGCCTGTAGGGATCTGATCAATTGGGAGGACTGTGAGAATGAGGTAAGGAAATATTTAGCATGGTTTGTACATGTACGGCACCTTTTTCTGACAGGTAAAGATGTGACATGAGGACAGAGAAGAAAAATGTTCTACTCTGTTTATTTGTTGACACTAGTTTATACGTATTATTCACTATATAGATAATAGCAATATTTGTAAAAATATGTATTTTCTGTATGTATCTAAATATTGATAAACAATTAAAATGAAAAGGTAGATAGAAGAGGTTCAAAACAGTAAAGTAGTAGTCAAAAAATGAGGAACGGCGATGTTAAATTGTTATGCTTGAAGGTGAAAGATCAAAAGATGAGAACTTGTTTTAAGGAAATCAGAAGATGTATTTGGGGCACAGGAGGAAGAAGAAAATTAAAGTGGAGTTTAGAATGTATTATGAGGAGCCTCCTAATAGGAATGATAACAAGAAGGCATGTTTTATGGATTGAAAATTGGTGATATTCCAATACAGTCAAAGGGAAATATTCACTAAAACTATTGATGTTGGGGATGGGAGGCTGGCGTAATTATTAAGGCGCTTACCTTAGAAACGCAATGTGCAGGGTTTGATTCTCACATGGGGTAATTAGCTAGGCTTAAAATGGCCCACAAGGACAGTTAGCCTAGTACGAATTTATGTTTGGAAATAGTGAAGGCAAATGGTTATTTAAAGAGTTGCAGTATAGGAGGCAGCCAATATTTTATGATAGGATATTAACAGAAGATGGGAATGTAAATAAAAGAATGGATAACTAAAATGTTTATTCAAATTGCGGTACTGTGAGAATTACCAGATTTAAATTATGAAGGTGGAATAATGGAGAGTATATAAAGGAAAGTGTTTGGGGGTGAGAGGCCATGGCAATTATAGCTTGCCAATGGTGTTATATGAAGTGGATGGAACACAAAATTGCTAAGGCACTGACAATGCAACTAGAGTAGTTTCAACTTGTTATAATTGGAGTGGGATAAGTAAGATTTCAGAAAGGTAGGTCATCAGATGATCATTAAATGACTATGAAAAATGTTTTAAATGACAAAAACTCAGGCTACAAGTAGTGACCAATGGGAGAAAACACCAAGTCACAAAAGCAAAACATGAAAGCAAGAAAAGCTGAGCAGACTTCATTAAAAGTTAAACAGTTTTGCCTTACCTTTTATAAAGATTTTATAAGAATGTATTATATCCTGTAAAAGACCATTTTAAATATGCTACCTGTCATAAAAGGAAATACTGCCAGCCCAGCTATCTGGAATTTTGTAAATAATTATATGTCATTTGTGAATATTAATATGATATCTTGATAGAAGCACTGGGAACTAATGTCAGGTGGCATGATGCCAGGGCACTTCTATGGGCTAGGCTTGTAAAGGCTCCAGACTTGTTAGCCTAGTACACACCTATGAAACTATGAACCTATTTATATAGAAGTGTGACAGAAGGAGATACTGCCAGCACAGTTATCTGGAATTTTGTAAATAATCATATGTCATTTGTGAATATCAACATGATTGATATGCTTGTCCTATAAATGTATTAGAACTGTATGTTATGTGTATATTAAGCTGCTGGTACAGTAGTGTGTGTTGAACAGGGTTTGTACAGTACTGAGCCTATATATGTGACCACAGTGTAATCTACTGGATTAGAACAGAAATGTATATAAACTATTGTTCCTTTGTAAATGTATATGTTTTAACAGTGGAAACTAGAACATAGAAGGTTAACTTGCAAATCTTTAAGAAAAATAGTCGAAATTAAATTTTATGATTGTGCTATAAAAGTTAGTTTCAATGCAGCAAGGAGACAGGATGTCTAGAACTAGGGTGCCTTCTGCATTGTTTTGTAAGTGTTTTATTGTTTTATGTCCTCCAGCAGTCGCAAAGATCTGACAGATACGTATTTTTCACAGAGAGATACTAAAATGCTGGCAGTTTCTAGCAATGTGGTTTCGCACCTGGGATAGTCAGATGACAAAAATGATGTAATCCTTCAAGTATCCCAGCAACAATATTTGAGATATTAATGTATTAACTATCAGTGGGGGGGGGGCATTTTGTATTTTGTCTTTGACATGGAAACATCCACTCCCCACATCTGTCTGCTTGTTGTTATGTAAGTAGTTTTTTTAGGGCATAGTAACTCTTTCAGATTTAGACAGAAATATAGTAAAGTATAGCTTAGATGTTTTCTTTATTTATTTGAGACTGTCCTGCAGTGTTGTTTTAAATATTTCCTGTGATTTTGAACTCTGAAGTTACTGTGATGATTTACTTGAATATTTTCTTGCTCTTTTATTATTTATTATTAAATATATTTAAATCTATCATTGTATCAGATATCTGTGAGACATATTTCAGTTCTTAGAGTACTTGCATATCTATTTGGTGACACTGTGGGCCACTCCTAATAGCCTTGTCTCCTTGGTCAAACTACCATTTGGAATAATAGTAACATTACACAGTAAGATTGTACACCCTTTGGTAAGTGCCTTAAAGAAGCTGATAAGGAGCTGACTGGTGGCAGTATAAACTACCTTATGGTCTGGGAAGAAGGGGGCATAGCTAGTAAACCTGTGCCAGCCTTTCCCATGTGTGTGTATGTATAAATCAAATCTCAAAGTGTGTGTGTATGTCAGCTACTTGGGCAGGGACACGAAGCACTGGTTGGACAGAGTGGGTGCTGGAGATCTTAGATTGGCCACTCAGCTGAGATCTCAACTCTATAGCTGTGCCAGTGGAGAGTCTTATTGGGGATCTGGAGAAAGAGGGACAAACCAGCCCCAGACTGACTGTGATATCTGTGTGCTGTTAAGGGAAATTGCACTTTACTGTGTGTGTGTACTTGTCATCCTCCCAGTGTGTACATTCTCCACTGCTGCCAGTGGTGAGGATTGAGGGTCCTTGATTACTGGGCCAGTGCAGGGTCTTCACTCTACCTTTTAACACATCAACACTTGATTTGGGTCACACAAAAAAAATGATGGATATAATTTTAATACAGAATTTACACTAATTTGTATTTAAGCACAACTGGCATAATTAATGTAGATTAATAATTTAACCTATGTTTCCTGTTTCATTTACTTGTTGTTATATTAGGTAAAATGACCTCTCGATGGATGTGGCAAGGTCTTATTGTTTTTTGTGACTGCAGAACATAAATTATGTGATGAAGGGCAAGATATTTAAAATGGTGTTTTATTATAGTAAAATGTCTTTTCAACACATATGTTAAAAGAGGTTATCTTGTCTGCTCAGCTGTTGCTGGATCCAAGAGCTGGAGTGGGTATTACTGGGCATACAAAAAGCTTTTGACAGTATTAAATAGGGAAATATGATATGTTAAGACAAGTTAATACAGGAGGAGGATGATGGTGACAAGGGGTACAAGACTAATATAAGAGATGACCATGGGTTAAGATCTTTGTTAATGAAGGAAGGTCAGACAATCTAATACTGCAGAAAGGAATTCAACAAGATTGCCTACTTTTGCAGAGTTTACTTCAGATAGGTACAGTATATAGCTACAATACCTCACTGGCCCTCTTCATGAGTAATCTTGATGAGTGGATGGGAAATAAAAAATTCACCCTGGGGATCAATCCAGTGGCTGTACTTGACAGAGGCACTGGGAACTAAGGTTGGGTGGCAGAATGCCAGGGTAATCCTATGGACTAGTCTTGTAAAGGCTCCAGGGCCATTAGCCTAGTACACACCTATGGACCTATGAACCTATGCGATGGTTTCAAAGGATAAAGCCATTTTGGAAATAAGTTTAGAAAGCATTGTTTGGCAGACGACTGTATGACACTATTGGAAACTTACCAGTACTGGTGAATGTCTTTGTGAAGTTTAAGGATAAAACACAATATTAGCAGTGGAAAAGTGGAAATTATAGTTTCGGGAAAGAAAAGACATACTTTGCTTAGGAGGTGAAGTTAAATATTTAAATGTGAATGGATATGGTACAATATAAGCAATGTACTAAAAAAATGGCAAGAAGTGAAAGATAAAAGTGGCTAGATTTTTTGACAGATGATTCAGGAATGTTAATTTAAAGTGTAGGTTAGATATAATTTGAACAATGGTAATACAAAATATTACTTACATTGGGTGACTTCTGTGGATAGTCTAAAACTAAGGTAATCAAGAAAACATATAGCAGATTTTTGTGTAAGGGAAACAGAGGAAAATTTTCTATGGTCAGAATGCAGATAGATAGGAAGAAGTTACAGTGGTAATTTCCACCTTTTAAAAGATATGTATTGCAGTAATTAACTTATCACCAATGTCTAGAGGGCATGAGAATAAAGATCGTACAGTGGTTAAATGAGTAGCAGAAAAATTATGAAATCAGGGAGTTGTTTTATTGAAGTGTCAGTGGAACAAGTAGCTCACTTTCCTTTGCTATGTGAGGCTGTGGGTTTTATTCCCACTCAAGGTTGATCAATTGCTGACACTACAGTGTAACACAGTGGGGGGGGGGGTTGTACTTCTGAGTTTGTCGTCCTTCAGACGAGATATCAAATGGTGGCTCCATCTGCCTGAGTTGGTGGTAGCTCAGGTGAATGTAAAAGATCCCAGGGTATCTATTGAAAAGAGTAGGAAAAGTTCCCTGATGCCCAAGCCAAATTTCCCTTAGTAGTATAAATACCACCTTTGGTCTCCTTTGAAAATAAGTGACTAGCCTAGTGGGGCTAACATGGTCAACAATGGATAAATAGATAAAGCTGAAAAAGAACTGATGAGAAAATTCCAAAATCTTTTGGAAGAAAGGAAGGGGCTAAGATGAGGAACATGTTGCTCCATTGCCTAGGATTAGAATGGAAAAAATGGGAAACTGAGAAAAAACATTGGAGCTAAGGGCTAGTTTGTGATATTGAAGATGTTGCCAAGTCCTTCGCATTCGAAGCATTTAAGGAAATAGAGGCTGTGTTTGATCCTGAACATGGAGGTTGGCTCTTTGATGGTCTTAAGAAAGAAACTTAAAAACAGCCCTAAAAGCAGAAGGAAAACATGATTAAGGATGAAAGTGTAAGTAAGCAAAGGAATGAAGAAAAATGCAGAGGAACTGAGGAATTAGAATTGCAGAATAGGAGAATTTATAAATCTTTTCAGGATGAAACAGACACTGTATGGAATAAATCTGAAGGAGATGCATTGCACCCAGTAGGAACAGGATTTCATTTTAGTAAAGAATTAAAAGTCTGTTATGAATAATTTATCTGTGGTCACGTAGAGATATGCATTGGTGGTTTTTGCACATATAGTACAGAACACTAGTGAGAGGAATGGCTGCTCGATAATAGCTGCTAGAGATATGGACAGAGTGAGGAAGACCATCATGATATACGACAGAAGGATAGGAAAGTCAAGAAAGTGTATGACAATGACCTTGAGAGTTAGAAGATATGTTTTGGAGAATGGCAGAGATGTCATAGACCTTCTGTTTGTATAATAAACAGGACAGTAAAAGATGGTCATGTGAAGAGAGAATAGGAATGTTGATGACAGGTGCAGGGTAGGTGTTAAATATTAGATCGCTCAGATTGTGAAAAGAAGTTTTTTCAGGAGTGTGGTGACTTATGCAAATGAATAATTGGGTGACAGGGCTATGATTAGGCTTTGTGAAGGTAGAAAAATTGAATAAGATGGAAGTTGAACACAATAAGTAGGGATAATGAAAGAGATGGGCTAAAATATAATAAAAGTGTTAGACAAGTACTGATAAAGCATTGGGGTTATTGAGAAGGGGAGAAGTTTGTGACTGAAAATATGTTAGCACTGATGTGCAATGAAAAGGCAAATAATGAGGCTAAATGTACCTTGCCACAAGACCATAGCTAGATTATCTGGCAAACTGTGCAGTTCCATTGATGACCATACTGGAAATGTAGAAATACACCTGCTACAACTGCAACAAACACTGTTAGACACTGACCATTCTAGCAATGACTCAAATCATTGCTGGCATTCATTTATACAGCAGTAATATCATTGTAGATAAATAAGTCAATGCC
This sequence comes from Protopterus annectens, assembly GCF_019279795.1. NCBI lineage: Eukaryota > Metazoa > Chordata > Ceratodontiformes > Protopteridae > Protopterus > Protopterus annectens. Next base: position 240,453,724 of record NC_056744.1, read on the forward strand.
TTGTAAATACGTAAGATAATGCTGGTACTGCACTCCCACAACAATGACACATGCCGATCAGACTACTCCTAACAGCTTGCACTCAGGTCACCCTTACACCATCACAGTCATGGCTCTGCTTTGGTGGGCAGTATAAATTTTGCAGTACTGGAAGTAAAATGATTTTCAAAATATGGACAAGGAATATGTTAAATGGATGATAAAACAAATGCAAAAGCAATGCAAATTATATGTGTTGACACTGCTAGGAGCGTGATTGTCACAATATGACAAAGATCCAGTATGCAGCAGAATCTGGTATAGCAGATGAGGATTGTTAGGAAAGTACATATGAGCAACTACATGGAACTCAGTTGACATGTTCTGACATGAGCAGAAAGAAGGAGAATTTGAAGAAAAAGAAACCAAAGTTATGCTAGTCCAAGAGTGATGCCAGAAATGTTGCAAATAATAATATCCGTGTGAGCAATACCCCCCCCCCACCCCCATCAATCAATGGTGTGATTAACTTTAGATTTAGATGCTTTGTATTCAAGATGTCCATTCTTTTTTCTGGGAGTATTTAAATGAGATAGCTGACAGATAAGATGGCTTCCCAGCTAGAATACTACCACTGCAGCTGAAGCAGCCACCTGTTCTCTGTCTTTTAATTTGTTTATGAGTTTTTTTTTTCATTTACCTAGTTTGTAAGTTTTGTTTCATGCAAAACATTCAATATTTTCTGTAAATGATATCTAGCTGACTTGTGAGAAAAGCATCTCTTGTAGTTTCCTTAAAGGCAAGGTTGGTAGCATTTCGTTTTCCTACCCAATTAATTACAGATAGGAATATCCATTTATTGTATTCATACACAAGATCTTCCATTAATGTTTGTGCAACTCAGAATTGTGACTTTGCTAGTAGCATTAAGCACTATTTTTTTCTCTTTCAAAATTCAGATTCGGAGTCATACAAGATTAAAACTCCCACTTCCTTCCAGCTTATTTAAAGACTTTGAAATGTTTTCTTTCTACGAGACTTTAGCATGATGGTGAGACTGATGACTGCTACTCAGCTCCTCTCATCTTATCACCATTAGCAGCTGTCAGCCCATGAGACAGGCCTCAGACTTTACTGAGTTCAGTTTAAGCTGTCATCTTTCACCAGACACATTTACTGGGTTTCTATGTAGGCACAAAAGTGGTGCTCAGTGTACATTGGCAGGAAACTGTTCAAGATATTTAAACTTTTAGCTTTTTTTTCTCCATCCTTTTTATAGATATTCTAAAGCTGTGTTGAGAAATAGGTTAACTTACTGGACTTATTCTTTGTTAATGTCTAGTACTTCTATACAATGCACACATAACACTCTGGGCTGTCAGCTAATACTCAAATTATGTCCTTTCTTTCAAAAGACATAATTTTTCCATCACAAAGTCACTGCTTTCATGTTTTTTTTTCAATAAAAAGAATATTTTCTAGCAATGTGGCTGGCAGATGCCATCCACGCTTAACAAAATGTGTTACACTGAAGAAAACTACTTAGGAAAAAGAAAATATCTTATAAAGCTTTGAAGTACTTTGTAGTGATATGTTTGTGCATGCGTGTGTGTGTGTGTGTGTGTGTGTGTGTGTGTGTGTGTGTGTGTGTGTGTGTGTGTGTGTGTGCGTGCGTGTGTGTGTGTGCATGTATGTGTGTGCGTGTGTGCTTGTATGCATGTGTGCGTGTGTTTGTATGTATGTCTGTTCATGTGCACATATATCCACACACATCATTTTATGTGTGTAACAGCGTGGATGTACGCATGCATAACTTTGCTTGGTGGGGGCCTCTGTGTGTGCCTGTGTGCCATTGTGTCTGTGTGCATGCTGATATACATTGACTTATGTGTGCAGGCATTTGTGTGTGTGTGTGTGTGTGTGTGTGTGTGTGTGTGTGTGTGTGTGTGTGTGTGTGTGTGTGTGTGTGCGCGCGCGTGTGTGTATTTGTCTATGAGTATATGCAGTAAGATGCTGGGGAAAATTCTATCTATACAGAACTATACTTTACAGAATCTTAATTGAAGATGTGGAATTAACATCCTGTTAAGTATGGAGATCAATGTTTCCCAAAGAAGAATGTGATCTGCAGACTCATTTGTAGAAGGATGATATGCCTATTTCATTGATGATGACACTTACACTGATCCCACATACTGCCAATACAAGGCAGTGTGCTTTAAACAATGTTTACCTACTTTGCCTACATCTCTTATGGTGGATTTCATGATATAACTTTTTCTGTAAGCCTTGTGTCAAGATTTTAGTCTTGCTATCTGTGTGTTTGCTACTTTGTCAGGAAAAAGCAAACTGAGTATCTGTTTCACATTTGAATCACTTCATCAACACCCGTTAACTTGTGTAATATTCTATCACTGCACTTACAATGATGCAGTTCAGATTTGTTTTGCTACATTTGCCCACATACTATCTGTACCACTACAATTCAGTCATCCTTCAGACTATTTCTGCCAATACATTTTCAGTATTTATCATGATCTTGATAGTCTACTAGATAAGAAAAAGGGCTTCAAGCTGAGTGGCCCTTTAGCTTGTAGGATAGTAAAGTTAATAGGTCAAAGCAAACCTTGAAGTACCAATTTAGCTGATAAAAAAGATAAATGCCAAGTAACTGCTTGTGCGACCTTAATGAATATTTGTAATCTTAATGAGATATTGAATCAACTCCAAATTTCTTCAAATTGCTGGACAGAAAGGCCCAGAACGGCTCACACCACAGACTTATATGCACAACAGACTGCAAGGTACAAAAATGGACCTGGCAAAGACAGTGATATGCTTTGTGATGGCAAATGATTAGCTATTAGATTTTTGAGGTACCACTACTGCAAAATAAGATAAATGGTGAATGAATTTCCTACCCTCTCACAGACAAATTGCTTCACAATATTTGTAATGTACTAGCTGCACTTCAGGCACATTACACTAAGAAGTACCTCTCAGCTGCTATAATTTACACATATTTCAGTGCTTTTAACCCTTGGATTTTGCTTTGTTCTCCATTGTTTAATATAATTTTAAAAAATAGAATTATTTATGGGTGCACAAATTATTAAAGAAGAAAACTTATACCATGAAACAATTCAATATCTGAAGGCCTTATATTTATTTAATTATTTATTTTATTATTTATTTTACATTTGTTGACCAGAAATGTCTGACTAAGCCAGAGCCCTTTTTCAGCAGAGTCCCGGAGAGAAAAAATCCATAATACAATAAAAATAAGCTAAAAGTTATACAAACTGGTGTAAAAGACTAAACGATAACTATTTTAAAATTAACAAAGCTAAAGTTAAAGTTATACATTCAAATTTGAAGAAGAAAAAAACTTAAATATGGTAATTGTAGACTAGGCACAATCTGTTTGGACATTAAAAAGTCAAAAGAAAAGCGACAACAGAGACTAGGGCAATAGTTTAAAGAACTTAACCAGTAAACATTTCAGAGAAGGAGAGGGGAGAGGAGGTGTATAGATAGTAGGAAGGAGGACGAAGGAAGAAGTAGGATAAAGGAAAGTGTGGAGATGAATAGAGCCAGGCAGGAGTAGGAGGAGGAAGTAGAGGTAGGTAGATAAGAAGGCAGTAGTGGGTGGTAGAAGGAGGATGAGGGCAATGGCTGATCCATTGCTGTTTGTAATGTCCTTTTATGGCCAACTTAAATGGTTTGGGATTCTTCAGATTTCTGATTTCAAGAGGGAGCTTATTCCAAGCTATAGAAGGGTAGTAGATGTATATGTTTTGACCTGATTTAGATTTGGGTTTATGAATATCTAATAGATCAAGGGATGAACTCCTGAGATGTCTGGTTCTTAAATATAAGACAATTCTCCTATTTTGGCCACTGTCTGTAATTTGTTAAAGACTACTACTATTGCTTTTAATGCTTAGCAGCTGAGACTTATGTGCATAGATATATTTTACTCTGTGTCTTCTGTCTGAATCACATAAATGAAAGAGTTGACAGGAAAAGTCAAAGCACCACAAAGATTGCTCATTTGGTGTCTTCCATGCAACAGACACTTATCAATGGAAGCTCTGAAAACTCCAATGAGTGATGGTTTACAAACCATGCATATAGTATGTTTAATTTCTCTACCACATCTTCTTAAGTATCACCTTAAATGAAATTTAAGATATCTTCCTTTGACCAACCATTTGTAACCCTGTTATCATTCCTATCTCTTCTAGCCATATGGGTGCAGACTGCATTTTATTGGTATTCTAAAACTAGAAAGCAAGGCCCTGGCCTGCAGATTGGCCAGGATTATTAAAAAGAGCCATAGTCTCCATCCTTATGTGATATATGTAAATCATGGTTAACTTTATACTAAAGCAGGCTGCCTAACAGTCATTTCTGATATGAGGACCACACCCAGTAGCTACATTTGTCATGTTACTGGTGATCTGTACACTGATTTGGAAATTTCAAGTTTCACAGAATGTAACCGACTATTAATGCATAACAATGTTAAAAATGTTTTATAGTAACCACATGCACCATTTTCTTGCATTACTCTCAGTGAATGAATTCAAAAGATCTTAGGGCCTTAGGTCTGTCCTCTTTTTCCCCAAATAAAAACTTTGAAAAAAGCATCTATTAAGCTGACTTTTTGACACAAGTTGCAGTCTGTTCACTAGCATCAAATGTTTGATTGATCACTGTTGCATTTAATTTATGTTACTATCCCTACTCTCATTCTACCCTTCTATTTAACTTCCTCATTTTAGTGTACTGAGCAAACATCTTTGTCTTCCCTTTAGTTCCTGCACAGATATCTCTGAAAGATTATCTCAGTGCAAAGGAAATGGAAGATGGGTAAAACCAGTAGTATATAATTAATCACAGACAGCTCTAGGTTGCTGTTGGAGGAGATGTATTATCTCCTGTCAGTGATGCTAGAGATTTTAGGAAGACTGAGGAAAAACATAGAGTCATGCTTTCATCCAAAGAAATAGCAACATCAATGAGAGAAAAAGGGAATAACACATATCTGGAGATAGGACCATCAATATCAGTGGAAAGGGATACATGTGTGGGCTTCAGGATATCATTTAATGACAAGAAGAATAAAGATGGAAAATTGGAGGAAATTTAGATTGTGAAGGATGTTAGATGCTTGTTCTCTCAGAGTAAGCAGATTAGGCAAGGAAAGAAAAATTGAACTGACAAGGATAGGATGAGGGCTAATAGTAAAAAGATGGATTTCAGGTGCTTCAGGCCCTAGAACGTAGATACTGGTTGTGAACTTTCATCAGCAGTTGTTTGGGACTGGAAGATGTACTCTGAGCTGGGTCAGATGGAAGGAGAAAGGTCCATTGGTTGGGATGGTCATATACTGGGAAGGTGACAGTTACTACAGACAAAGAGCTGGTGAGATAGTTGGGGAGGAGAATCTCTTTTACTTGAAGAGGGTGTGGTCCAAAATAATTAGAGTTATGGAGACAGAGAGGCCAGATGAACCACAAGGAAAAGTTAGGGTTGGTTTGTATAGTTTGGTTGACTGACCCAGTGAGGCAAGATAAGTTGGTGAGTTTTTGGGGAAATATATAGAAAGAATGCATTATAAGCAGGTGAATTGGTTAGCACAAACAGTGGTGTGTAGGGTTGTGGTAGTAGTAGTAGCAGTAGTAGTACTAGCAGAAGTAGTGTGAGGACAGTACAGATGGGATTAGTGTGCAATAAGGCCCAGGGGGTGCCTTAATGACTGGGTGGTTGGTAGAGGAGAAGGGTGGACAGGTAAAGTCTAAAGAAATATGGGTATCAGAAGAGACCATGGGTCTTTTGACAGACTTAGAAATACATGAGTAAAACAGTATGAGAGACACGGTAATGAAGTGGTGTGGGAACAGATTTGAATGATTTTGGAAAATCAGGAGTTACATGATAAATAAGTGACCTGTGTAAGAGGATCCTGCAAAGGTGGTAAATAACTCTGGAGATTGTAGATCAAGAAAGCTGGGGTGATAATGCATATTGCTGGAGGTTTGGGAATGATTGCAAGCATGTGTGGTGGTACTCTGGGCAAGAGATTAGGCTATGGTAGCCTCTGAAGGAGTTTCAAGGGAGGCTGTATAGTAAGAAAGAAGAGAAGGACTAGCTTTTCTGAATATTCAGAGTAGGCACAACTAGGGAAGAACAGATGCAAGACTTGAGTGCGATTTAAAATTAGTAGATAGATTGTTTAAGACAGACATTGAAAATGGTCTAGAAATCAACATAGCTTGAAAGAGTAAATTGTTGAGGACAACATTGGGTTGCAGAGCTGTTGAAAGGAGTGAAGGAATGTTCCAGCCTTTGTGAAAGATATGGGAGTTATGGAGACAGAAGTATTTTGAATCAGGCAAGGCCAGTGTGTGGTCTTATAAATTTCTAATTGTAAAGTTGTATTAAAGGATGGACTGTGCAAGTTGTATGATCTTAGATAAGTTTAGAGGAACTGAAGAAACGACAAGGAGAGAAGAAGTGAGGGTGAATGGGGGCAGGAGGTGTGAGCATCTATTGTTATTTAATTCTGCTATTAGATGCTGAAAAGAGCCCCTGGTGCAGAGGAGAAGTGTACATTGGAGGCCTAAGTGGTGTGTGTGGACTCATTGTAATCAAGTTGGGTTGGGGCAGGCTGGAAGTAAAAAGAGTATTGTCCTTCTACAAGCTTAATTAAAAAGTGGGGTTGAATTATAGAGTTATGTCCTGATAAGCAATGTGCTGATTATGCAGGATGTAATATAACAATTGAAGAATTGCATCTCTTTTTTCATATACAGATAATGTAGAATTCAACGGAATTTTAATTTCTTGATTTACTTGCATGTACTACGCTAAGAGCTGAAATGTTTTGCATTATTCTTGAAAATAAATATATGAAAAATGATTCATTAATTTCCTTGTAGAATCCATTACTTAAAATTATCAGTGACAATATTGCTCTCATCGACATACAACATACTTAATTATTTTTAGTTCACCACATTCATCTTTAGATATACATACAATGTTCAGTATCCTCCATTTTTTACATAAAATGTTAATGGTATTTTCTGTAATATCACATTCTGCAATAATCACAGACGCATTATCTTGCACCACAACACTTTTCATTAGTGCATCATGATAATTGCAAGTTACATTTTACAAATGAAAATCTCCTTTTAAAATATTTTTATTGCCCACTTGTCAGTTTTTATTAGTCATCTCAGTGCATGAATCTTTTCAGTCAATATTGATTAATTTTATTTTAAGTCTATCCCTTGTATTTGACACATTCAGTCTTGTCAATTTTATTTTAAGTCTATCCCTTGTATTCAACACATTCAGTCTTGTTAATTTTATTTTAAGTCTATCCCTTGTATTCGACACATTCAGTCTTGTTAATTTTATTTTAAGTCTATCCTTTGTATTCGACACATTCAGTCTTGTTAATTTTATTTTAAGTCTATCCCTTGTATTCGACACATTCAGTCTTGTTAATTTTATTTTAAGTCTATCCCTTGTATTCGACACATTCAGTCTTGTTAATTTTATTTTAAGTCTATCCCTTGTATTGACACATTCAGTCTTGTTAATTTTATTTTAAGTCTATCCCTTGTATTCGACACATTCAGTCTTGTTAATTTTATTTTACGTCTATCCCTTGCATTCGACACATTCAGTCTTGTTAATTTTATTTTAAGTCTATCCCTTGTATTTGACACATTCAGTCTTGTTAATTTTATTTTAATTCTATCTCTTGTATTCGACACATTCAGTCTTGTTAATTTTATTTAAGTCTATCCCTTGTGTTCGACACATTCAGTCTTGTTAATTTTATTTAAGTCTATCCCTTGTGTTCGACACATTCAGTCTTGTTAATTTTATTTAAGTCTATCCCTTGTGTTCGACACATTCAGTCTTGTTAATTTTATTTTAAGTCTATCCCTTGTATTCGACACATCCAGTATTGTCCTCATTCTTTTCTGTCTACACTCTGGTATGACAATTAAAATTTATCTAATGCATTTCTCTTCCTCCACTGACACTAAAGACTCAGTCATGTATTGTCTTGTAGTACATAGCAAAGAGCAAGGGCTCTTGGAACTTGGGGAAAAAAAAAAACTAGATCAAGTACCTCTGTGATATAACAAAGGTAATTAAGAATGTTTTGTTGCATACCACTTAGCATTGCCAAGCTCTAAGCCTCAAGTTAGAGTGTAACAGCAATGAGAAGGTAAAACAGCTTAAAAAGCCATTAGGTACTTCATTGTCCACCTCTCTCTTTTCTTGTCTTACACACACACACGCGAGCGCACGCATGGGCATGCACACGCACACACACACACATACACACACACACACACACACACACACACACACACACACACACACACACACACACACACGTGGACATGCACAGACATACGTACACATGACAGAGACACACGTGGACATGCACAGACATACGTACACATGACAGAGACACACGTGGACATGCACAGACATACATACACATGACAGAGTAATATGTCTAACAGCTTTCAAAACCATTTGTTCCTCTAACAGTTTGTTTCTGCTTACAGTGAGTGTGGCATGCTAAGAATTTACAACTGTCAATGGCACTAAGCACTTTATGTTTCCACATCGTGTTCCATTCCATAACTAGAGTACATGGAACCAATAAAGTTCTATGCACTGCAAAAATCTATGATTGGGTCTCTCCGGCCAAAACAGAATTATGCATCCTCAGTACGGATGTTAAGAATCAGTTCCTGTTCTTTGCTTCAGCCATTCTTAGAAAAGTGTAACTTGGTTATGATAAGTGGCCAATCATAATCTGGTATACTTAGTATTCCAAACCTCTGTGCATGGAATCATCACACAGTACTGTATGTGTTAATCTTTTTGAACTCTTCTGTTAAAGGTTTGATCCCCTCAAGCATTACATCTATTGTCACATTCCAGTTCCTAACACAAATGTACATGCTAACATTGTCCCTGCATTGCCCGTCTCACATCTCCATCTTACTCCTTTTGTTATTAATTTATAATATTCCATACCATTATCATGTGTCAACATGCTGTCTCCTAAACTCAGGTACTACTCATCTTTAGCTGCCGTGAAATTCAGCTAAACAGAATTTGCTAGAATACTGTGCATAAAAGTCACATTGCTTGTGAAGATGCAATGAAAGGCAACCAAGATAGTGAGTGAAAAAACAGAAGTTTGTAAAGAGATACTCAGTAGCATAACCGTCTAATACTAGGAAAAAGAGAATGCACGTGAATAGTATTAACAGAAAAGTGTAAGAGGAACAGGGTGTGCAGTAAAGACACGATAATCAGATTAACTGAGTTCAGCTCAGCTAACACAATATGAAGCACATCTTTACCGAGAAAGGCAAAGATGGAACGAGATGCCTGAAAAGTTAGAAGAGTCAATGTTTACATTAAAAAAAAAAGAAAAATTGAAATAGAAACCCTGTGTGAAAGGAGAGAAAAGGAATAACCAGTACCCCACTCAAACTGTAACACTCTCAATGAGACAAGATAAATCTGTCTTCTGCCAGAATTATACGTTATGTTATAATATGATATATGACATATAATGTATGATATGATATTTGACTTTCTTGATAGTTATCAAGTAGAGAACTTACAGCATGAGCCTTAGATGGTCTGGGACACTGATCATTATCATGGGCCAAAGGGCAAATAATTTCATTTCCTTTGTTTCCTGTTCTATATCACAAATTAAGCTTCAGTATGCAGATGTTTTTCTCATTGCATTCTAATGCTCTGAATCACCATCTGTTTTAGTACATTACCTGACAGTTACACTGTTGGATATACATATATCTATATCTATATCTATATATATATATATATATATATATATATATATATATATATATATATATATATATAGGTGTGTATGTATATATATATATATATATATATATATATAGATATATATATGTATACTTCTTTACAGATCTCTCAGCGTTATAAAATATACACAATTCTAACCTTGCTGCCAGTGTAATGCTTGGATTATACTTGAACAGATAACATCAAACAGATTTTCATATCTAGGGGTTACTGAAGTTATTTCTAATTCTTTTGGTTGCCCTTGCTGAATCATGGAAACATTTTTCTGGTAGATGTTGCTCATTTAAATCTACAGTGAAGGCAAGAGACTTAGAACTTTTACAGATTCCTCTTCATTTTAAGGATGTTTTGTCTCACAGGATAGTAATTACACGTTTACAAAATGCAGCAATTAGCTTAGAGGTAAAATCTTTTTGCCTGTCTTTACGTTGAAGTTACTTATTTTTCCTTTTGCCAGTTACATTCCACCTAGATAATAAATTATATTAACTAACTCTTCTATTGTAAACAGAAATGCAATGGTATCAACTGGAAGGTCAGTGACATCACCACTTTTAGATATATTCTGAAACTTCATTGAGGAAAAGGGAGATAACTCTTTACAAATGTGTTAACAAAATAAGATCTGGTCTCTAAATTTTCTGGTTTTACTGCTGAACATTTTAAACAGTATTTGTGCCAGAAGAACCAGGGTAGCATTTGAAATGTTTTTTTTTGTTTGTTTTTTTTTAAATGGTCAGTGACTCACTTATAAAGACAGTACAGATATTTATAGAGTCACAGTCTGTTAGAGGCAATGGCAAAGTATTATGCTCTGATAAATGAATACAATTTTGTTTTAATTCAAGCTTGAATGTGGTCCCCTATTCCATACTAGCTTAATCATTACCCATACATATCCTTCTGTTGTCATTTAGGATTTGTGTACCTTTTTTAAAAATGCCATATCTATTTTTAGAGGAGCCTTTTTAATTTCTTGGTTCAGATTTTTAGCAAAACAGTGATTGAAATATGCAATATGTTTAAACAGTATAAATATCTGACAAGCAACACTGCTCTAATGCTCCTTGTTTTAAATCTGACAAATATGTCTGCCTTCTTCTTGTATGGTATGATTTATTACTGAACACACAGCTTGTTGCTATTTGTTGAGTTGCTGTCATTAAGCTGCCATTGCATAGTCCTGGCTAGCCTGTGCTGTTAAGTTTCAAACATGTTGTCAGTCCAGTGCTTAATACTTAAATAAATTTTACCCTAGATAATATTTACAAAGGAACAATTTCCTAAGATAAGTTTCCTTGTATTAACCTCGAGTGCTTCCATGACAAGCATGCACCAGGGAATCCCAACTAATCCTGGAAACAGCAATTTGTGAACTTTGCCCTTTTACTGCTCTGACTTCATTTTACTTTCTGACCAGAGCATTTCAGGCTGACCTTTTAAGTGTCAAGTGTCACAGATTTTCTGGTATGTTTCTTATTTAAGGATTTTGTTTACAGAATCTAGGGACCTAGTACATAACCTGACCTTTACTTTTCCAGTTAAAAATAATAAACAGCTGCTTGATTTTTTAAGGGATTTCCACTCAGGGATATATTATTTCATAGTCATAGCAGAATGCAAGCTACTACTTAAAACAGAATATGCTGCAAGGAATGTGAAAGTGGCGTTGTCGTAATATGGAACAGCACTTTGCATAACTCTCAGCTGTCTAGATTTTCCCAGAATGTGCAGAGTTTAGCTTCATATCTTATATCTGCTCTTCATAAAATTTCTATTTTTTTGGCAAATAAGTGAGGATTGAAGTAACTAACACACATTTAAATTTCAGACCACATCTTTCAGAAAAATGCATAAATGCATGCTAACACAAATCCTGTTATTTTAGCAACTTTCTACGTTTTTAAGAGAAATACTTAAACCTTTGCCCTATTTTGGGGCTTTTATCCTCCTCCTCCCATTATTTTAGGCTTTGTCCGTATTTCTTGCTCTAAAAGGTTTAGAGATAAAAGATGGCCGCAGAAGTTTGAACTTCTCAGTAAAAGTGTAATATGCTAGGAAAGAAATTACATAAACCGATACTAAAGAATTTCCGTGAATGTCTGCTTGCTTTTCTGCAAAGCTTACTGCGATGATATGATTTTGCTATAGTTATTTAACTTTCATATGGAGAAAAAAAAGCTTTGAAAAATGTACATATAAAGGCAAGACATTGCATTTGTAAAAGCTATACAACATTTATTTAATATCACTCACAAAACTCTCCAAACATTGCCAATATTCCCACTTGCAAATCAGACTGATGAAAAAAGACTTAGGCATGTGATAAGCATGGGTGATAGAAGAAAGTCAAGGCAAGGATAGGTTGAAGGACAGCCTAAGAAATACAGGGGGTGGTTTAGCTAATTAGGTCATGGCAGATATTACACCACAGCAAATGTAGGACTCACAATAAGATTCATCCAGTTATGTGGTGGTAAATGAATAAAGGCCCACCCATCTGTTTCATATTTGATACTGGTTGGGGGAAGGAATTGACATTTTTTAGGTGAAAATGTTGTTTAATGATCAGAGGAAATGGACAGCAGATGACTTGCTAAGGTAATTGCAAATGGGAGGGCTAAAACAGTGAGGTGAAAGGTGAATAACTTGGCCCTAGCAAACACACTGGGGATCATGCCTTGAGCCTGTAATTACCTGCTACGCTATAACCTAATGTTAGGCACAAGTAATATTCTCATAGATGGGTCACATACTAACTTGGAAAATGACATACTTTAACCAGAGGTTGAAAATGCTGGTACAATTACAATACCATGCCAGAAATGGGGCTGCAAAAATATATTATTTGAAAACTGAATGAGTTTATGGATTGTAGCCTTGCTAGTGAAAAATAAATTAAAAACTTCAACCACCTTCAGTGTTGTACCACATTTTAGTTTTTATTCAGTAAAATGTGGCCCAGAGCAGTTTCTATTTTTTCATAGTATAAGCTTCCTGTAACAGACTGGCACCTTAGCTTGTATTGTTTCTCTGCCCTGTGCTCACTGTATAGTGGTGTAAGCTATGGCTTCCCAATGAACAATAACAGGAAAATCCCAGCAGACTTTTGTACCTCTCAATTGTCCAGATTTTCATAGAATGTCTAGATTTTTGCCTCATAGTTTTCATCTCTTCCTCATAAAAATGTAGATTAATGGCAATCCCCTGGTGATTGAAGTCATTAAATAGTGACAGACCTTTGAGGACATTTGAGGATTAGGCTTCATATCCTTCAGAAAATGCATGCTAACACAAAGCCTCCCATTTCAGTAACATTTGATGTTCATAAGACAAATAAAATCCGTCCTTATTTTTGGACCTTTGTAACCCCCATTAGGTTGGACTTTGTCCAGGTTTCTTGCATTAAGAGTGGAAGAAAAAAAAAACAGTAATTCTCTTTTCTTTCTTGCTCCTCATGAACAGCACTAATATACTATGCAAGCATGGAAACATAAGTCCTGTATGCATGTCTAGTATATCAGCAAATGCAGAAAAATACAGAGGATTTACTCACTGTTGGCTTTGTTTGATCACTCAGGCTTCACCCACATGATCAAACCACACCAGCCATGAGTAAAACCAGCATTAGACACACTTAGTTGTTTGTTTTTACTGAAATATATAATGTACATTACTTCACTGTTATGAAAACAAATAAATTAGAACAAGGACATAGATTAAGGCTGTCCAACAGGCAGCTTGTGCGCCATAAGCTGGCCCAATAATGCCTTTTCTGTGGCTCGCCATGACCTTGTTTGAAAAAAAAAAAGAAATATACATTTTCTTTGCAGTTAACTAGTCCACCAGTTAACCGGGCTTTGCATTTTTATCCCTGCACAAATGTAGTACAGGATTTATGACAGTTCCCACTCAATGGTGCAAGTGGCATTAGATATCATTGGCGGTTTTCTTGGTTTCATTTTTTTTCTTTTGCAGAGTCAGCATGGTTTGAGGTAAGATTTTTGTATGTATGTATGTATGTATGTATGTATGTATGTATGTATGAGAGCAATGTTAGGTTGTGTGAATGAGGTGAGAAAGGGTAGTGATTGTGTGTCTGCATGGCTGTAATGCTGGTGTGTGAGATGCTTATGTCTGTGTGAAGTGAAAAAGTGGAGTATTTACATGCATCAGTGTTTGTATGGCTGTAATGCTTGCGTGTGAGTTAGGTCTGCAATACTGATGTATTTCTGTGTAAAAATAATGGGCTGTGTACTTATTTGTTTGTGAGAGTAGGAAGTGTGCTTGGGTATAGTTGGGAGTGTGAATGTTCAGTGAACTGTGTGTGTGTGTGTGTGTGTGTGTGTGTGTGTGTGTGTGTGTGTGTGTGTGTGTGTGTCTGTGCATGCTTGTGTGAATGTGCATATGTGAGGGTGGGGAAATAGTATTCATAGTATTAACTTGAGGTATTGACTGAATACGGGAATGTGAATTAATATACATTTTCTGAATTAAAAGAAGAGAAGTGTTTCATTTTGGTGCTTGCACATACATGGTCTTGATTCTGAAGGAGTCATTGAAAGAAATTGGTGTCAGTGAAGCACTTGTGCAAACATAGATATACTACTGAAGATGTCACTGGAGGGAAATATTTAATTTTGGTACTTCTGCATACATGGACAAATAACTGAAGGAGTCATTTGGGAGAAAGTTTCATTTTGATGCCATTTTGGTGCTTGCGCATACATGGACAAACTAATGAATGAGTTGTTGGGGAACTCTTTCATTTTGGCAGTTGTGGATACACTGACAAACTAACAAAAGGGTCATTGGGGAAAATGCTTTATTTGGTGTCAGTGAAGTGCTTGTGCGGACAAGGACATACTACTGAAGAGATCATTGGGGGGGGGATGTTTAATTATGGTGTTTGTGCATACACACATGGACAGACTACTGAAGGTGTCTTTGAGGGCAAATGTTTCATCCTGGTGTTAGTGAAGTGCTTGTGCATACATGGACAAACTACTGAAGGGATCAATGTGGAAATTGGTCAGATTTGTGTATGGGATGGTTAAAATAAATTTGTCCAGTTGTTGCTATATTAATTTTATTAGAGTCTATTTGAGGTATATCAATCAATAAAGTTGGGTTCAATTGATGGAGTCAGGGGTTGTTGGTGCATAAAACTGACTGACACTGCTATTTGCTTAAACAAAGCATTTGTTATTCTAGCTTTGTAGAAGTAGTTTGCATATTTTGTTTCAACTTTCTGTAACCTTCAAGTATCAGCATTGTACTAAGTAAGTAACTGTCTGCGGTGGTTTGTGCAGTATGTATGTGATAGCAACTGATCATTGGCAGTGTTACACTGAGTAGTGTTAAACTGTAACAACACTTGGTTCTCCTGTTTCATTTTTGGCTGTTTATTCTTTGCATGTGAAGTTCTTTTTGCCAATTCTATCCAGGTGCTTTGGTTTCTTCTCCCAGACACAGCAATATAATTTATGTCTGTGCACATTTGGTTGTTTCTAACACCAGAGTGGTGCACCAAAATCACTGTCTTTTTGGAGGGGTAGGAAGGCAGGGTCTATTCCCAGAAAGACAATATATTCCCTTACTCATGATTTTTGCTGAAGCCATCATTAAGTCAAACATTGGTGCAAAAAAAACAATGGAGTCTTGGCAAGTTTCTGCAGAAATATATCCTAGTATCATAGCGAATGCTATGAAATAGCACCATCTTCTACAAAGACTTTCTTTGCCATTTATTGGACCTTTTGTCAGCATTTACTGTTGTGAGCAGCACTTGTTCAGAATGAGGAGCATGACAAGCAAAGCGACATCTGCTATCACAGACACACTGCGGTCCTGCATGTTGCATATCTCAACAGCTTTTTATTCTGAGTTTTGACATTTGTTGTACACTTCTGGGTAAAAATTTCACCTGGATTTGCAAAGTTATATTTCTGAAACTAGTGCATGCATTTGCAAAATTGTAGTTATACTGCTGTAGCAATGATACTATTAGTAAATGTCTCAAGTTGTGAGCCCGTTTCCTGTGTGACAAGAATATAGAAGTGATTCTGAAACCAGCAGTGTTTGGTTTTTGTTCTATGACTGACGTGCACCACTGACTGTCTGGTATTTTCAATACAGTGATGTGGCCCACTGACCCTATCCAGGTACGATAAGTGGCCACCAAACTAAAAGGGTTGGACAATATGATGATCAGTCGTTAAGAGCTGAGTTATAAAATTAAAATAGGATACACATAAGTCAGGTCTCTATGAATTAAGTATGAAAAGAGAGGACTGACTTAATTACTCTAAAGAGCTAGTATCCCACTCAACTAAATTAAAAGAGTGAGTAAATGAAGCTAACTTGTCAACCACTGTGAGTTATTGTGTAGTTATAGTCTACAATTTAGCAGTAATAGCAGAGAATTTTCTTTAGGTAACCTTAGACAGTGAAAGAGTTGTCTGTAAGTGGAAGTTTTTCAGCCAAGAAATATATAGTCTAACTTGAGACCTCACTAGATCTTGTAAGCTAGGAAGGCAAATTACAAAAAGAACATGCATTAAGAATAAAGTATTTATATTCCATCACACATTCAAAAGGCAGCAGTATTGTTCAGTCAGTCTCCAGGAGGTGTTAGTGACTCATATGAAGGCAATTGTTTTGACGATATTACAAAACTCTTAAAGATAAATAACTTACTGTCTTCTTTTTCTTTTAGTTGCTTCTGTTAGGGGTTAGCACAGTGGATCATCTGTTTCCTTTTCTTCCTGTCCTCTGCATCTTCTTCTGTCACACCAACTACCTGCATGTCCTCTTTCACCTTCTTGGCAGCTCCATCCTTATCCCAATATACCCAGCATCCCTTCTCAGCACATGTCCAAACCAATGCAATCTTGCTTCTCTGGCTTTGTCTCCAAACCATTCAACATGAGCTGACCCTCTAATATACTCATTTCTAATCCTGTCCATCCTCATCACATCCAATGCAAACATTAACATCTTTAACTCTGCCATGTCCAGCTCTGACTCCTGTCTTTTTGTCAGTGCCACTGTCTCCAACCCGTGTAAGATAGCTGATCTGACTACCCTCTTGTAGACCTTCCCTTTCACTCTTCCTGGTACCCATCTGTCACAAATCACTCCTAACACTCTTCTCCACCCACTCAACCCTGCCTATGCTCTCCTTCACCTCTTTTCCACACTCACCATTACTCTGAACTGTTGATCCCAAGTATTTAAACTCACCCACCTTCACCAACTCTACTCCCTGCATCCTCACCATTCCTCTATCCTCCCTCTCATTCACACACATATATTCTGTCTTAGTCCTGCTGACCAGTCCTCTCTAGAGAATATCTCCTCCTCTCCAAGGTCTCCTCAACCTGTTCCCTACTCTCACTACAAATCATGTCATCTGCAAACATCATAGTACACGAGGACTCCTGTCTGATTTTGTAAAAATAGCAAATACACCCTCATATGCTAATGAAAGCAGAATAAGGGAACAAAGAAGGCCAACTGGCATGGAAATACCTGGTGTTAATTCACTGTCTACTACCATCAGGGGAACATATTTTGAAAAAGTTGGAGGTTGTTATTATGGTTAAGGTGTTAACCTCACAATCAAAATATACAGGGTTTCTTTCTCACCATTGAAAAAGAAACTGGCTAGGCTCAAAAGGGCAGCTAGCTTAGTACTTACAAATGAACCTATTCAGCTTTTAACATGCTAAATAGCCAGATATCTCTCAGATAGGATCTAGAATGTCAGGATAGGGGAGACCACCTCCACAAAGAGACTGGTCACTAGTGGAATCCCTCAGAGATCTATGTTAGGACTGCTTCTTTTTTGAATCTACTTCTCAGAAGTTAAGACCGATGCTAAGGGCCTCTGGCTGACAGATTTGCAGATGACTGTAAAGTAGGAGCAGTCATAGATGTCTTGCCTAGGCACTAACATCCTACAAGAAAGACTGGCAAAATGAAATGACTGCTGACAAAGCCATGAGTTAAATCTCAGTGCCAAATGCTCTGGAACAGATAGTCTGCACCCCCACTAGGAGCTCTAATGTTCTGGACAAAGGACTCACCAACATGGGGGGGGGGGTCACTGTACTTCCCCATGCATGATGCCTTCCCTGGTTAGATCAGACAACAAATTAGTCTCAGATGAAGTAACTACTGGAACTGAGACACTCACTGGAAAAAAAAAAACGTTATGAAAGCTAACTACAGCCTACTAAGACATGGTATAAAAAACTTCATTCCACCCACAATTGCGGACATCAATGATCACTATGCAGAAGTGTACACAAATGCCATGTACAAATACTTAAGTGACTGCCTAAACTCTGTTGTACCTGATCGCATTAAAACCAGGTCTTCCTGTAAAAATAAGCCACCTTGGTGGACTTCAAATATAAACAGATTACATAACAAGAGCAAGAAACTGTTGTCCAAAAACAAGAGGAATATCATTCTGTAGCGGAAGAATTCCCTCCTAAGCCTAAACAGGAAAATTAGAAATCTTGTAGTCTTCTAAAGAGAATTAAAAAATTAAAATCACATCCCTAGCAAAGGATAATCATAAGGTGTTTTTTAACTATGTCCAAAGTCTACAAGGAAATGCCCAGCTATGTGCTGAACTGGTTGTAGATGATATCAGTCATACTATACCAGAAGATATGCTAGCTGACAGATTCAGCTCAGACTTTACCTCCTTATCCCCACTTACCATATCCCTAAGCATACCTGACACCAGCCCTCTGCCTAGTATGTCTAGCGAACAGGTTATCTCTGCACATGCCAAGGCCAAAAACACGGCCTCAATGGGATCAGATATTATCCCAGGTTGTTTATTAAACAATCTCAAACAAGACCTAGCAGACCCACTTAGCATTCTCTTTAACCAAGGCTTGAGAATTGGCTATATTACTGCAGAATGGCGAACAACAGTAACGCCCCTGCACAAAGGGAGGACATCAACTGGCCCTGGGAACTACAGACCCATAAGTCTAACCAGCCTCATCTGCAAGGCCATGGAAGAATTATCATGGACCTTATCAACAAGGACATAGGCAATCTCCAAATGCTGGACCCAACCCAGTTTGGCTTCATTAAGGGTAGATCATGCTTATTAAACCTTGTAGACTTCTTTGATAATGTAATCAAGGCTATGGATGAAGGTAAAACAGTGTACACAGACTATCTCGACCTTGCCAAGGTGTTCAACACAATTCCCCACTCTGGCATCATTGAGAAACTTGCCCAGATAGGGATTAACACTTATGTTACTAGATGGGTAGCTAACTTCTCATCTACAGAACACACTCTGTCAAAACTGTTGACTCCACCTCAACCAGTAGACCTGTCACCAGTGGAGTGCTACGGGGGTCTATGCTGGGTCCATTACTGTTTGGCATCTATTTCTCAGAAGTCCAGGCCAAAGTTGATGGATTTTTGCTCATCAAGTTCACTGATGATTGCAAACTGGGAGCAATCACTGAGTTCCCCAACGATGTCAATATATTACAAGAAGGCCTAACACAAATAAATGATTGGTGCCAAAGCTATGGTCTAAAACTAAATGCAAAAACATGCATTATTATTCCCTTTGGCAAAATGGAATTCCCTACAAATTACTGTATTGGCAGCATTCCCCTAAGCTCCAACCAGTGGTGTGAGACCTGAGTACACAGGTTGATAGCAATATGAACTTTGACTGCCAAGTTTCCATAATGGTAAGGATAGCCTTCTATGGGTCTATATTATAACATCGAAATCTACAAAGATCGAATTTTATAATATTGAACCCTAAACACCAAAATCCACAAACATCAAACAGTCAGAATAGTTATTTTTTTCCCAGGGAAAAAAATTGCTATTCTGAGAAACATACACACAACACAAACACACACAAAAAACAGCAATCCACACACATACACTTAAAATCCTACACCTAAACCTGAACTAAACTTTACATACACTACTAGCTATCCACTTACCTTAACCCGACCCTAAACCTAAGGTCCGTCACTATCGCTCACTCACCTCACCCGCGTCCTAACCCTAACTCACCTAACCCATCCCCTAACCCTAACCTACACACAACCGCACACTTACCTGATCTGCACCCTAACCCTAACTCACCTAACCCGCCCCCTAACCCTAACCTACACACAATCGCACACTTACCTGACCTGCACCCTAACACTAATGTCCACACAACCGTACACTTACCTGACCCGCTCCCTAACTCTAAATCACCTAACTTGCACCCTAACCCTAACCTACACACAATTGCACACTTACCTTAACCCGACCCGTAACGCTCCAACATATCAAATGCTGAAAACAGCGAAGCCACAGCAATGGCCCACCGAATTCTTTCCCTGGGAAAGAATTTGGTGTCCTGCACCTCCGCTGTTTTCAACATTCAGCATTACGGGTTCGATATTATAACATTCGATCTTTGTAAGATTCGATGTTATAATATAGACCCAGCCTTCTACATAGTGCACCTCATAAGCAAGGGCATAACATCCAGGTCAAGGGATACTATAACTCTACTGTACTCGACCCTCATCAGACCACTAATAGAGTATAATGTGCCCTTTTGCATGTACCTCATCAGACACCTGCAGCAGCTGCAACGACCTCTTAGGTTTCAAACTAAGAAAATACAGGGACTCTAAACCATGACCTATGTGGACAGGCTGAAAGACCTGTCACTTTACTCTGTATCTTATAGGCTGCTGACAGGTTACTTGTGTCTGGCCTATAGGGCAACCTCCGACCCTGCCTTAATGAAAAGGCTGAACACCCGCAAGTCAAATGGCACAAGAGTTACTCACTGTAGGGATCTTAACCTATCTTGTGACATTAACAAAACATGCTGGAGAGACAGATTTGTCTCCCAGAGACTGCCACTTCTCTGGAATAGACTTCCTATTCATGTAAAACAGAGCTCTTCACTGATCTCATTCAAACACAACCTAGATAATTAGATGGGAGACCGGAAATTCACCCCTGGGGTGGCAACCATGTCCCTCATGGACAGGGTAGCTGGTGTTCATCACAGATTCACACTGTTCATAAATTCATTCTGCAAACTACCCAAAAAGAACAAATGGGGATACTTGAGCTTAACATAGCTAGGTTTGTAAAGGCTCTAGGGTCACTAGCCTAGTAACCTCCTATGAACCTATGAACATATGAGCCAAGAAATGTACAAAAGTACCCTTTGGGAAGTCATTCACCCAAGAAAATTACCTCACAAATAATACATCCCTAAGAGTAGAACCAGTAATCAGGCATTTGGGTATATATGTAGCTAGTAACCTGGCTTTTGACCAATATGTGTTTAAGGTAGCAAGGAAATCATTAATTGCTGCTCAATTTATAAGCAAGAGCATGCCATCTAGGTCTAAGCAAGTCATGGTCCCATGGTATTCAGCCTTATCAGGGCCATCACAGAATGCAATGCCCCCTTTAGTATGTACTTGACCAGGCACAGGTGACAACTGGAATGTCCATAAAGGTTCCTCACAAAAGAATACAGGGTGTAAACAGCATGTCGTATGCAGATTACCCAAAAGCCCTGTCTCTATTGTTTTCTACAGACTGTTGAGATGCAATCTAAGCGTGGCATACAAGACATCTTTGCATCCCACTCTGATGGACCTTTTGCATATCTGCAAAATGAATGGCATCAGAATTACTTGATTTTTGGGATTTAGTCTTTGCTTGTGACACACTGGAGGACAGGTTTGTGTTTACAGTATTCTACTTCTCTGGAACACGGTTCCTATCTATGTGAAGCAGAGCTCAACCCTAACCCTATTCAAAAGAAACCTGGACCCCCTGATGGGAAATTGGAAGTACACCCCAGGTTTAGCACCTATGTTTATAATGGACAGAGGCAGCATGTAAATCTTTCCCCAGCTTACATACACTCCTTAAAATACCCTCTAAGGCACATAAACTTGCAAGATGCAATTGGTTTTCCTGGCTAGGCTTATAATTGCCACAGTGGTCAGTAGTGTAGTGTACACATATGAACCTATGAAACTATCCATCAAAGTAATTTCCATGAATCCCCAACCTCAGATGATGAAAACACCAATAAAATGAGGGATTAGAATTTATTGTAAACAAATCATAATATACACATACTCACTTAATCCTCTTAAGGTAATAATAACATCAGGTTCAGTTATACATCATGGGTAGTGTGGTAGAATGTTCTTTTCCCACACTATTAAAAATAGGGTAAATCAGCAACAATTAAGTACCAAAAGTGGCAGCATGAGATAATGTTCATATCCTGTATTAACCCATCTTGATAGCATTGCCATAAAACCAGTTGCTACATATACCAAATCAACTCATCTAAGAACAGCATAATACCCTGCTCACTCTATAAAACAACTGCCAAAGGCAGTCTGCTCTCCTTTCCTTCCTACAGCATAAACCATCAAATCCTTAAACTATGAAGGATGCACATCAAATACACCCAGACCTATATCACTAGGGTGAACGCCATCTTCTCTAAACCGCAAAGGATCCCTATCAGTAAAATTCCACTTTTTTAGCACTGAGAAACCTAAAGATGCTCCTGCCCTTGCCAGCATATGATTAATCAATTTCCTTATGATTTCAGTCACCCTAAAGCTAACTGTTGACCTCCAAACAAACCTAGGAATGATGACTGACTAAATCATTACTGCAGCAGGAAGCTTCTTTTAAATCAACACCTGTCCCTAATGAAAAGAGCTTACAGTTTGGTACCACACTAAAGTCATTACACCCCAGATGTATTAATAAAAAGTGAGGTACTCCACACACACACTGGCTAGAAATTATTCAATATACCCAGTAAATATCTCCTTGCAAACCTGTGTCTGTCCTTGCTAAATAACCTCATAAGTCAATGAATCAAGGCCCAAATATACACCTTCATGTCTTTCTGAAACTTTTCTAGCTGCCCAATAAATGAATGAATGTCCCAAAAGAACAACCTTCTTCCAGCTTGTAAAAGAAAATAACAAATAATTAACAAATTCAGTAGATCTTACACAAATTACTAAGCTACATATCTAATGTAAGACAAAAAATGAGTTATACAGCCATCTGCCTCTCCTCTTAATACACTAAATCAACGTGCCTTCCCTGGCTAAGTCAAACACCCTGCCAATCCTAAACAAATGGGTACTGTACCGCTCAATGTCTTGGACCCCAGTGCTCTCCTAATCATAACTGAAAACTGCTCAGTTGACAATGATCTTCCCTCACCGTCTTGAAAAAACAAATCTGTTAACTTAGCTTTTACTAACCCTTTCAGCTTTAATCATCAATAGCCCCATGTTTCAGGGTAAAATCACCTGCTGGCCTTTACCAGTCTGATCAACTTTCAGTCTACATAACGGTAACAAGACACAAAAGTATAAAGAAACACACATCCTGCTATCTAAGACTATGCAGCAACTCATTGGCCCAAAATGTCTCCACATACATAAAGACAGACTACAATTACCATAGCACATAACTTACACAAGTACTATCCAATTAAAAAAAAAAAAAAAAACTTTTGTCAATACATGAAACATATGCATGCTAAAGTAAGCTTAACCTGAAACTTTCTCCCATCCACTGAACATTCTCAAAATTCATTGGTGTTTGATAAAATCTTTAATGCCCCGAAATCTGCTGCCTAATGAATCCTCATGGTGCTTACTGCCTCCCCTAGTTCCTAGCTGACAACAAGATACCTGGTAAGCAGCAGCAATGACCATCTCCTCTCAGTCCTGGTATGCCCCCTGCAAAATCTAAAAAAAAATGTATTCAACACTACACTATAAGCTACATGGACTTTGCACAGTATTGTTTAACTAGCAACTCTGCTATGCCTGTCCAACCTCCCAGACCTCCCGATGGCAGGGCCACTGGACTCACCTGTTCCCATGGATCTAGCTTCTGGAACCTGCAGAACTGAAATGTGATAAGCTGTCAGCAAATGCATTAGAATGTCTTGAAATATGTTGAGCTGAAAAGATAAATTCATTTTGAGACAATGCAGCATCATATTTCTTAGTAGCCCTTACTCTGACCTTGGCTTTGTTCACTTCCTGGACAATACTTGAACCACTGCTAATTTTTTAGAGTGAAGCATCAGCCTCCTCTTAGATAATCCCTTCTGCCACACTTTCAAGGCCACCAAAGTCAGCATGGTCTCCAAGAAACTAATAACCTTCCTCCAGTCTGAAGGCCAATTCTCTGGTCATCTCTCAACAAACCACTAACAGCTGAAAAATATTCCCATGCCAAAACCTCACGCAGCATCTGTGTATAACTACATCTCCTCAGAGGACTAACATTTTCCTTGCCAAAAATAAATGCCATTGAAATGGTGGAGGAAGTCAACCAAACAGCTAAGTCCTCCTTATCCAATGTGGACTCTGACCCACTGATTCTTGCATCTCTTAACTCACAGCATATTAGGTAAAGACCTATTAAATATTCTCCCAGAACTACTGCCCATAATGCAAACTTCAGTAATCCAAGCATCTCCATCACCTCATTTACCTTTGTATTTTTCCTTATTTAACATAGCATGTGGCTTGCTCTTCAACTTTTCAGATTTCACCCTTGGGAGGTGTAACATGTCCTCCTCATCCACTTCATGACCCAACAATATGAACTTCTTGGCTGATCCTTTTTTATTTAGCCAGGGCTGCCAAGAGTTCTTTGCATAGCTAAAACACACACACACACACACACACACACACACACACACACACACACACACACACACACACACACACACACACACACACACTTGATTACTGTCTGTTTCTCATCATCCACTAACAGAAAAACATCTATATTGTACACTGCCATTCAATGCTGCTGACTGTGCCTACCAAACCCAGTGTAACACTGCACTAAATTTCTCAAATGTGTCTCAAGCAACCACTCAGCTCATTGGCATGGGTTTTCAAAGGAAAACTTACCTCTCAGCACATACTTATAGCTGGTCAATCCTGCACTCTAACAGGGAGAGGTAGAGCACTGACTCAAGTGTCAAGCTTTTCCATCAATGGATCAGGGAAACTCTGATGCACCTGCACTCCTCACGCAGTGAAGCATACTGTGCCACGATTTCACTCTTATTTATGCCATCATTAATTGAGGTGCCTTCCAGGAAAGAGGGATGATCAGTGATGTGGAATTCGACCTTCTTTTGTTGGGATCAAGCCCAGTGGGAAAATTCTAAAACCCTGAGTGTACTGAAATGTTATCAAAACTCGTCCAACAGCCTGCATTTTCTTATCCAACAACAACTGAGTTATATTTTCTCTGCCCGACTAACTTCAGATAACTACAAATTTTTGCACAGACCCCCGCTCTCGATTTAATGAGAAAAGCTAATGAAAAGCCCTGCAGGAATTTCCAAGCAGCCTGCTTGCCTAGGTACTTCAGCAACATCTATATCAAAACTTCCAGCTTAAGAGAGGAATGAGAAGGTCAACTTCCTGGCCCATCTTTGAAAGCTTATACGGTCCCATACTCCACAATTCACCCCATCATACCTCCCTACCACCTTTCCAATGGCTTCTCGTATGCAGCTGTTAGGCTTCCTCAGGAAGCTCTCTTCCTTGTGCTAACACCACAATGCTCAGTAAAACCTCCACAATAACAGCACTTGCATGACAAATCACCCTGCATTAAAAGCCAAACATGACCTCATATTGCTCCCCGCTAATCAGCTGAAACAATAGCCTGCCCCCCTGCTCTATCTAATATTGTAAAAAAACAAAAATTGGCATGCTTAGTCCCAATGTAGTGGCTTATCCACTATCTTCAGTTTATGAAAACGGTGGTTGTACCACAACCAGGCATTCCACCTGTCAAGCTCTATACGTCTGTGATGGTCAAAAAATAAACCAGGAAAAACAAAAGGCACTGCTCCAGTACAATAAAGGCTTTCTTTAAATACTCCTGGACTTAACTGTCCAAAAAATCGAAATCCCAGGGTAGTCTGTAAAAACTGTTTTAATAAAGAAATATGCCACAAATGGCCATGAAAACATGAAAATAAATACAGAACATAACAAATATTCACTGATTTAGCACTTTCATCTCCAGTCGGAGACTTCTTCAGAATCAATATCCCACCACAAAAGTCAGTGTTTATACAGGTTCCAAAGCAGTGTTGTTGGCTGGCAATAAATTAATTAATTAATATTTGTAATTTAAAGGTCAAGTGTGCAAAAAGCAGAAACAGTAAAAAAACATAAGGTTAAAATACAGAGATTTGAATCAGGTTGTTCACATTGTTTGTGGTAACTTTTTCTTAGCTATCTTCTTGTTTAAAGAACATGATTAATCAATCCAATAATATATTACATATAATCATATATATTAATTATAGGAAAGGGGGTACCCATCTGAATTAACTAAATCCTATGACAGTATTGATAAGTTTATACATTATATTAGTCATAGTACTACCTTTCTACAATTTACATACCAAACAGGTGAAGATAAAATACACTTTTTGGATGTAAAACTGAACAAAGACTATGAAAATAAATGTTACAAGTCCAATATTTATAGAAAGGAACATTATTCCAGTTCCTATCTA
Organism: Protopterus annectens; assembly: GCF_019279795.1. Taxonomy (NCBI): domain Eukaryota; kingdom Metazoa; phylum Chordata; order Ceratodontiformes; family Protopteridae; genus Protopterus; species Protopterus annectens. The sequence continues at coordinate 240,480,266 of NC_056744.1, forward strand.
CATTTCGAAAGTGATCATCCTTACCAACTAAAAAAGAACATAGTAAAAGGACAAATGATTAGAATGGCTTGAATGATCTCGGACACAAATTAATTTTTAAATGAAATTAATAATGTTGAAAAAATGCTTTTGGAAAGGGGGTACCCATCTGAATTAACTAAATCCATTAAGGAATATGTCCAGCTAGGAAGAGGTAATAAGTATGTCCCCCTATTGACTAATGGTGGTATTTTTACAGCAAATCCTAACTCGGATGGAAAGATTAGCACTTTTAACCGGCAGGAAATAAACAGCTTAGATACAATACCATACCTAACTCTAACCTATTATAAAAGAATAGGATGGTTGAAAAAATGTATAAATGAAACATGGGAAATGTTTAAAAATATGCCAACAAAAACTAACATATTCCAATACACTATAAAATATAGCTTTGGGAGGAGTAAAAATATTAAGAATATTATTGAGAAGAACAAGAATGATACTGCGGTGGTGGTGCTGCGGTAGCGTTGTCGCCTCACTCAGAGACGCTGTTGCCCCGATTCGATTCTCAGTTAAACTGTGTGACGTGCGTTGCGTGATGGGGAAATGGGCTGAAGGTTGTGAAGGTTGTCCCGGCAAGCCAGCATGTAATGTAAAACCAATCATTAGCGGCGGGAGTTCCGAGCTGGCGACCTAACTAACCGAAAAGAAAAGAGACACACACAATTGAGAAGAACAAGAATAATGCAGGAGGGACTTGTACAAAACTTGGAACCTTCAGATGTGGGGGATGTGCGCAATGTAGCTATATTGCCAGATGCAAGGAAATTAGAATTCCCAGTTTAAGAATGACTTTAAGAGCAAATAGGTATAACAGTTGCTAATCCAAAGGGGTAGTTTATTTGGCTTTCTGTAGAACTTGTTGGAGCTACTATATAGGAAAAATGGAACGTCACCTTAGGACTAGAATTTATGAACATATTAGAGATATAAACAAGAATAATGAAAACAATGCCCTGTATAGACATGCTTTGACATGTAAAGAGGCAAATTATAAATTTTGGGTATTGGAAGAAGTCAACCACTCAGAAAGGGGTGGTGATTGGGAAACGCAGTTGGAATTCCGAGAGATGATTTGGCAAATGAGACTCGATGCATGTTGTGGTAAGGGTCTCAATGACCATATTTCCATTACTCCAGCATTAAAACTCCTTGCAGCTGACCCAAAGAGGCATGGGTACAATAGTATTCATAATATAAAACAATTTGATAATATATGAGTATTTTTACTTTTTCTATCAGTGTATGTAAAGAATTTTTGAATCAATATATATATATTTTTATTTGAAGACTTTTTAACTTGTAATATATATATTTATATACATATACATTTCCTTCTATTATTATTTTATTATTATATTATTATTATATTGTGGAGTTTTTAATTCGTATATATTATAATATACATACAAGTTTATTTATATTTTTAAATATTTATATACTTAGATTAATTAATATGTATGATTATATGTAATATATTATTGGATTGATTAATCATGTTCTTTAAACAAGAAGATAGCTAAGAAAAAGTTACCACAAACAATGTGAATAACTTGATTCAAATCTCTGTATTTTAACCTTATGTTTTTTACTGTTTCTGCTTTTTGCACACTTGACCTTTAAATTACAAGTATTAATTAAGTAATTTATTGCCAGCCAACAAAACTGCTTTGGAACCTGTATAAACACTGACTTTTGTGGTGGGATATTGATTCTGAAGAAGTCTCCGACTGGAGATGAAAGCGCTAAATCAGTGAATATTTGTTATGTACTGTATTTATTTTCGTGTTTTAATAGCCATTTGTGGCATATTTCTTTATTAAAACAGTTTTTACAGACTACCCTGGGATTTCGATTTTTTGGACAGTTAAGTCCAGGAGTATTTAAAGACAGCCTTTATTGTACCGGAGCAGTGCCTTGTGTTTTTCCTGGTTCATTTTACTGTGGTTCTGGTTAATGGTCAAAAAATAAGCTAACAAGGGCAAACCTTTCTGGGTTTCTTCTCTGAGATTATTGGCATTAGTTAAATATACCTCAAGAATCAGTTAGCCCATGTTCTGGCCATAAATCTGCCTGCACATCTCTTACCTAATGCCACCATGTCAGCTGTGAGGTCTCAAAACCCAATTGCCTCTGTCTCTGCAATTCTGTTTGCGTCATCTGTAGCAATAAGGTCAAATATCTCCACAAAGTTTCTCCTCCAAATTTTTCCCTGAATACCAAATTAGTATGAGGTGTAATGAAGACACCTGTATCCCTGGACAACAAGTCCTGCAGAACTTGTAAGCTTCCAACCAATAGATGATGAATGTGCTTTTCAGTTCCTAATAGTCCCAACTGCTGCCCTGGCAAGCAGGGAAAATTCTTTTCCCTCACACAGTGACACTTTCAAGGGATCATTCCTGTGATCATTGATGCCTGACCCCAGTTGTGCTCCACCATCTTGTTCCTGCCCTAACAGCTTTTGCAACCTAAACCAAAACTGCTGACTGAGCTTCTATACAAAACTTAACAGGGCATCTGCAATTGATTTTTCACTACTACAGTCCTTCAATCATCAACAAAACTAATTCCTGATACAAGCTGGGATTCCATCAATGATATGACATCAAGTCCATTCTGCTTTAACCAGCTTTGCTTTCCTCTCTTACTAAGGGTCTCCATGAGATGGATGTCACTTACACTCTTCCTCTTGATCTATCTTGGTGACCACTGATGACCCCTTCCTCCATTTCTGGTCTCCCTTAATCCAACTGAAAGAACTCCTTCACCTGGGACATAATCATCTGCCATCTTTGCCTCAAATCTGCCATGCTCTGCATCCTGCACGAAATAACAGAAAAACACTTAGAATCATCACACCACCATTTCCCTTTTCCTTATTTACTAAGCTCATCCTACTATCTTCTCCTGCACCTCTGTCAGACCCCAACCCTAGGGTGCCAAGTGACTCACATCTATATCTTCCCTTGGCTGCTTTACCTTACAAGCTGTACAAGAAGGCATGAGGGAGAAGACCGGCTAAGTCCATGTCCATCCTTGGCTTAGACACTTAACTGCTTCAAATGCCCTACATTGTACTTCACAACATTTAATTATTTATTCTGTATTTTTTTTTTATCTGACTGTCTGCTTCTCCCTTTTGACTTACTAGGGTTCATATCTAGTTTCCATGTATCTAAGATGAGACAAAATTAATCATCCAACACTTCTATGATGTTCTGGAGGCCATAGACTGCTTGCACATCAGTAGAAAAGGCTGCCACTCTAAAGACTAAACTGTCAGATGGTCTGTAATGTCCAAGGGATCCTCTACATTGTGTGTGCAGGTAATGCTGGCAGATCTCACAACTCACATAGATGGCACACCTGCAACCTGTATGCAAATTCACTATGGATAACGTTCCATGAGGGCATCTAGTGGGGGATGCAGGTTATGCATTGGAACCATGGTTCATGAGACCCAAGAAAAAGCCACACAACCCTTCTGAGCAAGGATACAATGGTGATCAAACTAGGAATATTATAGAATGTGTATTTGGCTTGTTAAAGCCAAGGTTCTAGTACCTAGATACACCAGGTGCTGCCCTGTAGCACAACCTAGAGACAGCTGCCAAAATACTTGTAGTCTGTGTCATGTTGCACAACATAATTGTCAGAAAACAACTGCAACAAGGCCAAGGACCACAGTTTCCAGCACCACAAGCATGGTCAGCAGGTTCAGCAGATGCAGATGAGAAGTCTGAGGAAACTGGCTGCTGCAGGTGATCCTGGCAGATGTAGGCATGCATAATATTCCATGGCTTTTGCTAAGAGGCAGAGGATAGCACACACATGCACTCAGTACTTAAATGAAAACCTAGATGCTGAGCACATTCAAGCATTGAGTGATGTCTGAAAAATTCCTCTACTTTTCTTACCCATGTAATGGTTCTGTTCTTTGAGCATCAGACAGTCAACCCCGAATATACATCGTGTAGCTGTAGTATCAAAAAAGGTAAGTGCTGAACCTGTAAAAATATAGATATAGAAATATGCACTTCCATATGCAGCTATTGTATGTCACTATTATGCAATATGGCTCAAATCTAGAGTAATGTCAGCAATAACATACGCGATACATATATATTTATGGTCAATACTGTGCATCATGCATTACAGTTGTCAAGTGCATGTAAACCAACAGTGATCATGTCAATTTTAGCATCATTTGGACAAGATGATGAGCAAGTAACAGTTAATAAGGCATACAACTGCATTACAAAAATATAATGCAAATACAATACGTTTCAAGATGTACATAACAAATCATTTACAAATGAGCAGAGAAAAAGCAATAAAAAATGTTTCTACTGTCAATTCTATTCAAACAAGCATCTGAGTAAGCAAGCAATAGCAATCCACTCTGTATATCAGAAATAGGCAACACCAAGTAATGAAGAAATGTGCGAAGGGCAGGGTACAGTCATCTTTACTTGCACAGGATGGTGGGGGTTACAGGTGTTCAAGCATGATGATAGAAAAGTGAGCACGTGAGAATGGAAAGCCATTTGTTCAGCAAGTATCCATTATCAGGGCAGCAGCAACAGATATCATGTGTGCATGGCTGTGTGTGTGTGTGTGTGTGTGTGTGTGTGTGTGTGTGTGTGTGTGTGTGTGTGTGTGTGTGTGTGTGTGTGTGTGTGTGTGTGTGTGTGTGTGTGTGTGTATGATGTGGTATGTCCCAGATGCTTTTTAACTTGTGTGGGTCTGCATGAGCATAATCAAAGCATTTGTGCTAGCACTATCTCCTGGCATCTCAGAAACTTGTGAGTAATGCATTATGAAGAAGTCAGTTCACTGTTGCAACCTTCGACCAAGAGAACTACCTCTGCCAGTAGAAGCACCACTAGTTCCATGGCCCTGGCTAGAAGTCAAGGTGCTATCTGAATGTGAACAAGGTCTGGTGGACAAGCTGTCATCTCAAATACATTTATAACCACAACCATGTGGACTCCCATGTCTGTGTGTGTGGACACCTCAATCACTGATGAAGCAGTGGAAGTAATGCCACTACAGGAGTGGGATCTGGCATGACCACATTGGATAACACCTGACAATGTACAGGATCTCCAGCCATGTGAATGCTGACACTCCCTAGCAGATGTTCCATTCCAGATACTGTATGATGCAGTGTGTCATTTATCCTGTCCAAGGAGTCAGCCAATTGGTTCAGGCAGCCACACATGTCAGAATTCACAACACGTAGTACTCAGACTATTTTGTCCAAGAGCCCAGTGAAATGTGCCTGTGCCTCTGTGACAGTCCAACACATATGTCATGTGACACCTACAGACACATCAACATCGGAAGGAGTGTGGAAAGGAGGCCGCCTCTAAAGACCACTACCAACATCTAAGTGTGGTACTGCACCTTCACAATTGCTACGGGAAGACTCTGCCAGCTCTGTAACTGGTCTAACCACACTATCCTGATCAACTATAAGTAAGCCCAAAACAAACACTACAAACAAACTACACTGATAGAATCCCAACCTTAATAGTATAAGTAACAAAAGGAAAAAAGTCATGGCTAAAAATCAGAAAGATCAACTCACATAATGATAGGAGCACTCTAATTTAACTATACAGGAAACTAAAAGGACTAATTAAGTCCAGATAGGCCAAGTATGAGGTCAAGATAGCCTCACAGGCTAAAACAACCACAGTGCCTTCTATAGCTACGTGTGAAACTGCAAAGGCTGCACACATCAGTGTGTCGAATTGGTGGTCACTGGTGGCACCTTCTCCCCCTGCCTTTCTCAATGACATTTCTACTTTCATAACACCCAACTATTAACAGGGAGCAGATCCTGTGGTGCTTGCTAAGGTAAAAAACACAGCCTCAATGGGCTTCAACAATATCCTGGGATACCTCTTAATTAGCTTGAAACACTTTTTCAACTATAACCTCAAATCAGGCTTTGTACTATTAGAATGGAGGACTGTAACGGTTATCCCACTTCATAAGGGTGGACCATCAAGTGACACTGTGAACTACAGACCTGTTAGTCTCACTAGTCTAATATACAAAACCATGGAATGAAAGTTCATGGAAATGATCAACAAAAGACATAAGCAACCTTCAGACACTGGGCCCAACCCAGTTTGGATTTATCAATGGAAGGTCATGCTTACTAAACCTGGTGGACTTCTTAGGGAAGGTCACCAAAGCAATGGATGAGAGGAAAATGATGCATATCTCCTAGTCGGACCTGGCTAAGGCATTCAGTACAATATCATACTCACATATTGTTGACAAACTCACTGAACTGTGCATAACCCCCTCCATTGTTCACTGAATTGCCACCTGGCTCACAGACAGAACACAGGAAGTCAGGATTGGTGAGACCACCTTCAGAAAGAGACCAGTCTCCAGTGAGGTACCTCAGGGTTTTGTGGTGAGACTGCTCTGATTTATCTACTTCTCAGAGATAAATGCCAATGGCCTTTGGCTGACCATGTTCACAAATGACTGCAAACTGGGTGCTATCTTATAGTCCAGCAGGATACATTACCTTACATGAGAGTCTAACACAGATGAATGACTGATGTCAATGTCACAGATTAAAACTCAATGCCAAGAAATGCATTATAGTGCCTTTTAGGAAAACTGCCACAAAGGCTAATTACTCCAGACAGCCCTAGCAATTGACCCAGTAGTCAGGGATCTGGGAATATATGTAAACAGTAATCTGGCCTTTGACCAACGTGTGGACAAAAATAATTCTATGTCACTTAACTCATATGTAAGGTTATGGTATCCAAGTCCAAGCTAGTCATAGTGCCACTTTATTTGACCCTTATCAGACCCATCATTGAGTATAATGCCCCCTTAAGCATGCATCTGATTAGACATATGAAACAATTGGAATGCCCACAGAGTTTCCTTACCAGAAAAATCCAGGGTATAAACACATTGTCCTATATAGATCATGTAAAAGCCCTGTCTCTATACTCAGTCTCCTACAGGTAACTGAGAGGTGATCTATGCCTGCCATACAAGGCATCCTCAGATCCAGGTCTGGTGGACCTTTTGCACATTTACAAAATGAACAGCATCAGAATGACTAGATCCATGGATTTAAATCTTGCTTGTGACACAAATAAGACGTTATTGAGACAGATGTGTGTTTCAGAGGATCCCTTGCTTTGAAACAGGTTCCCCATCCATGTGAAGCAGGGTCCATCTCTAACTGTATTTTAGAGTAACCTTGACCGATGGATGGGAAATCAGAAATTCACCCTTTGTCTGGCCCCAGTATTTGTGATAGACAGAATCAGACAGCAATGTCCAAACTAACATACTCCCTTCCTCCTACAAATAACCTCCCACGATTTCCTAACTAACATAACCCCTCTTAACAAATGACCATGTCACATAGGGACATTATTGGGTTGGGTTGCATGTCCAGGCTTATAAAGTCCCTTGTGTTATTAGCTTAGTATATACCCATGAACTTACAAATCTATGAACCGTATTCCTGTGTGTGAGGAAAAATAAGAGATGTGCATATATTTATTTATTTATTTTATTGTATTTTACATTTGTTTACCGGGGAGGTCTGACTGGACAGAGCTGTCCATTTTTAGCAGAGGTCTGGGGAGAAAAGCTCCAGAACAATTGCCAACATACTATACATTAGACATTTACATGAACATTGTGGTTTACACATTCACATATAAAAATATAGCAGATAAAAACATATGATTTCATAAGATATTTACATAAGCATAGAGATTTAGACATATAATTAAATGTATAGCAGATAGTAACATAGGATGGTTGTTCATACAGTATGTGTAGTAGAGATAATCTTGAAGATGTACTGAAGATAAGACAAGAAAGGAAAACTAAAAAAGGAAGAGATTATAGACAAGTTCATATGAGGTGCATTGACATTTTAAGGGAAAGCTTTTCAACTTAGTCTATGGGAGAGTTAATGGGTATAGATGGGACAGTGGAGAGTAGGCAGCAGTGAGTTGGTAAGTAATGTGTGATAATATATAGTGCATCTGTGGGATTTTTAAAGAGGAGGTTGGATAGTGGGCAGGTGAAAGTAGTTAGAATATGTCAGCTAGGTGCTAGGCAGTTGCATGTCCAGGAGTTGTTTAGTTGGGAAATAAGCTGTTTATTGAAGATGGTTTTGTTAGGTTGTAACCTGATTTGTAGTAGTACGGATTTTCAAGTCTTGGAAATGTTGCTAGAATGCAGGGAGTCACCAGAGCTGTAATGGCTTTTGAAGATTGCAATTAGTGCCTTGTTAGTGGATTTATGTTCACGGTTATTGGAGTAGATGGTAATCAGGTCTTGTAAGGCTGGAGTTTTGTCAGGTTGATACAGTATTTGATGAGCTAGAAGAAGTTGGCTTAGAGCTAAGGTGTTAGGGAGTTCCAGCCATGAAAGCTGTTTTAGGGCCTGACAGTGGTGGGTGTGGTAGGAGACGTTTGTAGTGAAATTTGCTATTTTGTTGAAGCATACTGATAGCTTGTTTAAATCACTCTTGTTTAGATTAATAAGGACAGGAGAAGCATACAGTATGGTAGAGAGAAGATGGGTATGAGCTAGGGTAACTTTACTGTTGCGGGTTAGGAAGTTTTTAAATCTGTAAAGAGTACCTTGTTTTTTATTCATTTTGGTGATTGTATGAGTTATGTGTTTGTCAAATTTCATATTATTGTCAATAATGACACCTAGTAATTTGGTTTGTGTGACAGGGGAGATAGGGGTATTATCTGATGCAGAAGGAGAGAATGGGGGAGTAGGTGCTGCTGTTTTGGAAGGATGAAAGAGCATAAGTTGGGTCTTTTTATGATTTAGTATTAGCTGGGAGTTTTTATGCCAAGTTTTGATGGATGTAAAGGCTTCTTGGGTCTTGATTTGAAGTTTTTGGAGGGTGGGGGCAGAGCAGATTAAGGTGGAGTCATCAGCGTATTGAACCAGATTTGCTAGAAGGGTGGCTTTATGAAGATTATTTGTAAATATAGTGAAAATTAGAGGTCTTAGGATTGATCCTTGGGGTACTCCTAGTTTTGCAGGAAGTAGGAGGAAAGGGAGTTTTTTTTCACTGAACAGCTTGTTGGCATTTGGAGAGATAGTCTTGAAACCATAATAGAGTGAGGATAGTTTTAATTCTGAGAGTGATGTTATTAGTTTTGTATGGGAGACTGTATCAAACACCTTTGATAAGTCAAGGAAAAACTGTAGACACTATTTGGCCATTATTGTGTTGCATATTTACTAGGTTACTAAAATTGTTGAGTGCAGTGGTAGTGCTATGGTTGTGGTGGAATCCATGTTGAGTTTCAGCAAGACGATTGTTGGAGAGGAGATATGTTAGGACCTGGGTGTGGATACATTTTTCCAGTATTTTAGCCAGTGGGGAAAATATAGCTATAGGGCAGTAGTTTGTTAGGTCAGTGGAGTTGCCCCCTTTGTGTATTGGTATAATGTAGGTGATTTTCCAGAGAAGTGTCAGAAATTTGTCAGAAATTTAAGCAAACTGACTGGCTGGAAAATAAATATGAATGTATGCAGGCATAATGAACAGTAATTACAAATATACCTCACTAAGACTATGCACAGGTAAAACACAACTCTAAGACCCTCCCCACACTAAACAGAGACAAAACATGGAAAATTCAAAGAAATGACAAAATGCTTTAAGGTTACATGAATGTGAGAGTCCAATATAGATAGCAGTATTTACAAAATATATGGATTAAAATGCATCATTCCGGATAAACATCATATGATGTAAGGTATATATATCACAGGCATAACACATTTCATGGACTAAAATGTACCCTTCCCTTTGTTACTGGTCTTAAATAGATATTTTCATAATATGTCCACATCCTCAGTGATATGTTTCAGTCAAGGCTGGTAACATTAGTTGAGTTTACTTAAAGATATAAATTACAAAACATGAAATAACAATATCAGTGGACAAACTGCAGACAACACACAATTCTATGTGAAAATTAAGCCATTATTAATGTTTAAAACAATTCATTTTTAAATAAACATCATATGCCTTCACATAAATCTATAGGAAAGTATCCAAACAACTGCAAGGACAGCAGTGAAACAGCAATATTGAAATCTCAGGATCCAGTCTCCACTACTATGATCCAAATGTCTTACTAACACAATGAGCTTATCTAGTGCAGATGCACCCCTGTGAGTACTGCAACTCAGCAAATCAAGTGTCAGCTTATTAGCATTCATGAATCACACAAACTGCATAAAGTGCTGGGCAGGTAAACATGGTCTGAAAACCTACACAATTCTGTGGACACATCCTATCAGTACACAAAAGTGTATTGAGAAGTACAGCTTGCTAAGGACTTGCAAGTGTGAATGATTAGTCTTAATGTATGAATAATTAGTGTTTCATACTTCTACAGCTCTGCTGTACACTTACTGAGGGTGTATCAGGGAGATCAGAATTACCAAAAACTCAAGGATTACATTGACTTTCTAGGGGGATAACCTCTATAACTTTTGTGCTACTAAATGCTTATGACCCAACTGTACCACCAACTGCAAAGTTGTCTGTAATTTATATGAAATATATAAAAGTTAAATATGCAAACAAATATCAACATCAATCCAAATAACATTGCAATCATGTTAGAAAGGCATAAAAAACAGAATGATGGTCACAATAAAAAAAAAATAAATAAAAAAACAGCTGCAGTATAGCATTTTTTTTTACTATGGAAGCATGACAAATGTAGCTTAACTGTTGCAAAATCATCATTTATCTACAAATATACCAGGAAATTACAAAGGAAAACTGTGAAAAATGCTTAATCTTAGACCTTTAATATAAAGTAAAGCAATGTCACACCCTAAGTATATGTAATGTACTTTATGTTATTCATTATATGTTTGTGTCTGTGGTAAATAGTGAACAGCAGTACAGTGGTGCAATGGTTAGTGTTGTCACCTCACAGCCAGAGGTTCTCTGTTTTGATTCTTGGTTGGGGTGCCTTCACTGTGGAGTCTACTTGTCCTCCCTGCTTTTATGTGGATGTGCTTTGGTTTCCTCCCACATTTCAAGGACATGTGTCTACAGGGTGTTGTCTTTGTGAAAGCAGTGATGCTTAATGTTCATATTTTAATGTTATAAGACAACATAGTTGAGAAAACAGCACGAAGAGACAGTTTAAAATAATTTTGTTAGTTACATTTTTGTGTGAAGCTTAGCATTGCACATTTATGACAGTCATTAATCATTAAAAGTGAACAGTGGTCCACTTTCAAAGGCAAAAAAATAAAAAAGTTGGAATGCTGTCAGTAGTGCAACTGAGCCTAGTGCCAGTCAGTAGCTGTCAGCACTCTGGACAGTAATGAGTGAAGAAAATGGAGACATCAGCTATCAATGTAGCACAAGGTGCAACTGAAGTGACCTTGAAAAAATTGACCAGGTAAAGTAGGGTTTGAAGATAATTTTAGTATAGGCCAGCATGTTTGCATACAAATTAAACACCATAAATGTTTGTTTGTTTTTAACTCAGCTATCTATATTATTAATAACACAATTTCATATGCATGATCTAAATTATGACAATTTTTAAAGTGTGATAGAAATCCAGTAACATGAGGAATTTGCAAATATGTATACTATATGCTTAATGAATTATCTATACCTTCCAAGTAGTGATAATGCCAGTAACAGAGTTCCCTTAAAAAGTATGGCATTATTACTTGTATATGCTGTGTCAGAAATTAGCCATTGTAAGCCGCTGTGTGCCCACTTTTTTAATAATTGACATTTAAATAAGGCCTGGTGATGTGTAACACAAATACAAGTCCTGATGTGGCAAGCACTGTCAGGTTAATGCCATAACTTCTCTGTACATTACTAGATATATCATACAATACAGTACATTTATTTGAATGCCCCTTGTCAGTGAGCAATGATAGTTCACACTAGAAGGCAAAAATGAAAAAAATAATTTGAGTTGACTTTGCCAGTGCACAGCTGTCAGCACTCTGGAAAGTACTGATTGAAGAAAATGTACCTGAGAGATACACCTGCTCCAAGGTGCAATTGCAGTGAGCTTGTAGAAATAAAACAGGCAATGCAGTGTTTGAATCCAGTTTATTTATTTTTTCTTTGTTGACCAGATTAGTCACACTGAGCTAGTAGTCTCTTTTCAGGGGACACCCAAGGTGGTATTTATACCATTTGGGGAAATTTAGCCAGAGCATCAGGGAACATCCCCTACTCTTGGTAGTCGGCGGAAGGATTTTTGTGTTACACATCCTGAATTCCTGTTTCCTGTGCAGGCATGGATGCAGCCAGGAGGAACAGGGAGAAAATATGGCTGATTCAGCTTTGGCTGAAAATGAAGTAAAGGTTGATGAAAATATAGCTAAATTGTAGAATCACTACCAGAAGTTTTTTTCTGATGTTGTAGGTGTAGAAAAGACAGTGATATTGGAAGAAAATTAGATTGTAGCTGTAACAGAGATAGATTCAGAGGAAAACTTTCAGAGGAGATTGTTTGAAGCAGAGACAGTTACCTCTGAGAAATCCATAATTATAACCCTCCAATCAGGAGGGTTGCTGGATGATTATTTGGAAGAAATGGTAAACAAAAGTGAACCAGAAAGTGGAGCAGCAATTTCATGGAGTGACATCATGGACAAAAACAGAAGAAAAAGGAGAAGAAGAGACTGTGCCAAAAAAAGTTCAAGAGACAAAAATGTATACACAAACTGTGGAAGAAGGAACAAAAAATAAAGAAGAAATAAAAGAAACAAAAAAAAGTTTAGACATGTATAAGGTTTGGGACTCTGTCATAGCACCTCTGTGTGTCAAAGCAAAAGAAGTAAGAGCATTCATTTTAATTAATAAAGAGACTTTTTGTGACTTGATATTTGAGAGTGGGCAGGCCATGGACAATTTTTTGGGTGCATATGAACAAAAGAAAAATATTTATCCATGGTCAGAATATGTCATGCAGGCTTTTTACAGACAAACAAAAAACGAGTAGTGATACAGTTTAGAACTGAAGTTGAAGCAAACGAACTGAAAGAACATTTATTAACTATATGTAAAGAAGTAATGGACACTAGAAACATATATGATGAAAGAGGAATATGGACTGGGGCATGGGAATGGGGAGTAATACTGAATGCATGTACTTAGTATTATTAATATTCATGGTAATAGGGGTTCTGAAAAATACAGGGGTCAACCAAAAACGTATTTTTGTGGAAAAAATGATCATTTAATCAATGAATGTGATAAACGAAAGATGCTATTTATGTGGTAAAACAGGGCATAATGCAAAAAAATGTGATTTAAAGTGCAAAAAATGTGGCAATACTGGTCATGGGTAGAATGTGAAATGAATGTGCAAGAAAATGAAGTTGTACAGGATGAAGAGATAGCAGAATGTGTTATAGAAGAAAATGTACAAAAAGATAAAGAGGTTATACATGAAGTTAAAGAAAATAACAAGGAAAAAGAAACAGAGGAGACAAGTGAGGAAGAAGTGGATTGGTGCACAGTAAGAAATAGAAAGAATTTGATATGCAAACGAGTTAAAGAAAGGAAAAGAAAAATCAAAAACATAATGCTTAGAGGAAATAAGAAAGGAAAGGGATAAACATTTTATTATACTAACTGTTCTTAAAAACTGAAAATATTAGCTTTAAATGTGAACAGTACGAAAAGTCTTAAGAAGAGAATAGGTATATTACAATGGTGTGCTGCAGTAGATGCACATATTATTGCTTTAGAAGATATCAGATTATTAAACGAGGAAGAAAGAACACAAACTGGAAAACTTTGGAATGGTGTGGTGGTTTGGAACATGGGGAAAGAAACATGCTCAGGCATATGTATATTATGTCAAAAAAGGATTAAAATATTAGATGTAACCATAGTGGAACTAGTATGAACTATGGTAATAGACGTGAGATGGAAAAATATGTGTATAGAATTATAGCTTTATATGCATATGTAACAAAAAAAGAGAGGGAAATGATGTTTAAAAATATACTTGTATATGTTTGTGTAAATATGGACATTATAGTGGTGGGTAATTGTAATTTAAGGAAAAATAGGAGCAATTGTGATGTTAAAATGGCTAAAGAAATTATGAGAAGTGGAAAGTTAAGTGTATGGGAGAATAACCACTGGACCTATAAAAGGAATGAAATTAGGACAGAAATTGATTAGTTTTTAATATATCATAGTTTAAAAGTTATAACAAAAGGAATTAAGTATGCTGGATTTTCAGATCATGTGGCAATATGGGTTAAAGTACAGGAAAATGAAGAATATATAAGAATAGTAAAGGGAATAAAGAGAATTAATGAAAATGAATTAGATTTAGAAGAGAAAAAAGAACTTGTGGAATTATGGAAAAATCACACAACTATGAGGGAGGTGTATGAGAACTGGACTGCTTGTTGGCTTAATTTAAAATATATATATAAAAAAGTATTTTTAGAATATAGAAGGAAGAAAAGAAGAAAAGAAAAAGAGAGATATAAGATATTTCCCGGGATTCAGGAAGCCTAAATTTCCATGCAGGAACAGTGTACGAGCTCTTGGAAGGAAAAATGGCCACCGAGCGATTCAGGATAGTGCCATTTTCAAGTGCACGAGCAGCCCTACACTATTCCTGCACTGAAAGCCAGCAAATGTGCAAATCACCTCATTTGCTGGTGAAAACCAAGCAAATGAGGTGATTTTGTGATTCACCAAGCTGCACGGACTACGTATAAGAACAGTGTCAGTGCAGAAATGTATTCGGCTAGTAACCAAATACATTTCTACATCTGACAAAACAGAGGCATGACAGCTCATGTAAAAGCATGTATTATGTTTAATACACATGTCAATGGCCAAATATAAGGCATTGGCATTAAGATCAGTTTATTTATTTTTTTTAATTAAACTTTCTTTTTTTGGCTGATCTTGACTGTTTAAGCTTAGGGCAGTGGTGCACAAATGAGATCATGCCAAAAATAAAAAAAAATAGAAAAAATGAGAAATGTCAATTTTAAGTTAATTCTTCATTTTGCCATTATAGTCAATGGCATGCAGAATGTAAACATTACCAGGGAGCAGTACTTGTCCAGGGAAAAGGGTCCGTTTTAAAGCAGAAACTAACAACCTACATACTGGGGTATGCAAATGAAAGGAGTTTTACTGAATCCCAAATGTCCTCAAAGTGTCAGGTGTATGGGGTGTGTCATACTTGTTGTAAGCTCGTTGGAGCTCTGTGGCCTGTGTTTGCTCTTAGTTAAGCACAGCTAAAGAAGGGGGTGTCAGATGTGCCTGAGCAGTGTGTACATAGCCGAAATGGGTGTGCACGCTGCACAATGGGTTTTAAACAAAACAAAAAAAAAACAAAAAAAGACTAAATGGCAGCACTGTTTACATTTAGCAGTTTGTATGTACAGCATGCCTCAGGACTTAAATAGGGAGGAACTGGAAAGGGAAAACAGCAGTAGGAAGGCATTGCAGGAGAACTAGCATAGCTGGAAGGTGGAATGTATCAGACTCAGCCAAATACACATGCAGCAGCCCAGCACACTACTATATATTATGCAAACACCTTGCAGACTGGATGTAGGGGAAACAGCAGTAGGAAGGCAATACAGGACAACTAGCATTGCTGGCAGGTGGAATGTATCAGAATCAGCCAAATACACATGCAGCAGCCCAGCACAGTACTATAAACTATGCCAGCACCTTGCAGACTGGATGTAGGGAAACAGCAGTAGGAAGGCAATGCAGGAGAACTAGCATAGCTGGCAGGTAGAATGTATCAGAATCAGCCAATTACACATGGAACAGCCCAGCACGCTACTGTAAACTATGCAAACACTTTCAGACTGCTTTTTCCAAAAAACTCTACACCGCCAGTGTATACAGATGGGGGATTTTTAACTGGCAAATCTAACTAAAAATGTTAGAGGCTGCTGCTGCTTTACTCCATCAATATGTGCTAGAGACTAAGAGTGGTGAGGAGGAGAATGCTGACAGCCAACCCACACTGAGGAGAGGCGAGAAGAGTGTGCAGACCCAGGGTAACCTATCAGGGCCTATATGAGCTGGAGATAGTGGAGTGCTATAGGGTGGACAGGGACATTCTACAGCAAATCATTGAGCTGTGCTGGCCACACCTCACACACAGAACTAATAGAGGGGAACCCATCCCAGTGGATACCAAGGTATGTCTAGGCTTAAGAATACTAGCCACAGGTACCTTCCAAAGATCAACTGGGGATATCATGGGGGTCTCACAGACATCAGCATCCAGGGTATTCCACCAGTTCCTGGATGCCATGACACCACATGCCAATGAGCACATTTATTTCCCCAACACCCGTGAGGTGTTGACCAGAAGTATGCATCTCTTCCACCATATAGCAGAATACCCTGAGGTAGTTGGTGCTATAGACTGCTTGTACATCCACATCAAAGCACCACCTGGTGAGCAGAGTAGGGCCTACATAAACCGCAAGGGCTTCCCCTCCATCAACTCCCAGGTCATGTGTGATGCCCGGGGCATTAGCATGAATGTGTGTGCTAGCAGCCATGGAAGCTATCACGACTCTCACATCTGGCATTGCTCACAGCTATAGCAGGCATTTGTCAGTGGGGACATCCCATATGACTATCTAGTGGGGGATTCTGGCTATGCACTGGAGCCGTGACTGATGACACCCATCAGAAATGCACACACACCCAAACAAGAACACCATAATGAGGCATACACACAAACCAGGATCATTGTAGAGTGTGTGTTTGGGAAGCTCAAGTCACGGTTCCGCTGACTTGACATATCTGGTGGAGCCTTGCAGTACTCTCCAGCTACATGTACACAAATGTTCATAGTATGTGCCATGCTACACAATATGATCCTGCAGAAACAGCTGCAGCAGGAACAGCACAGGGCAGGGCCACACAGACCCCCGCCATTGCCAAGGCCAGCACAGGTACAGAGGGACTCAGAGGAGGAACATCCTGAGCCTGCCCCTATAGGCAGAAAGAGGCATGCCCAGTATACCCAGGCCTTGGCAAAGAGGCAACGCATAGCACACGCACTGACACTGTGGGGACCCAGGGACTGATACCTTTCTCTGACTCGCACATACAGTAAAAGGGATGCTAAACATGACACTACCTGTGCTTTACCATGTATAGGGAGTGTATTACTTGCATCTGACATATTTAGCCCTCCAGCACCATCCTCAATATTGGCCCAGCAACAAGGTAAGTCACCCTCCCTATCAGTTAATGAATGGAGTAGTATGTTCTCATAGTTCTATGTGTGATATGGATGCAAGTATGCAAGGGAATTGGGTGGATGAATGGGATAGCAGCAGACAGCCATATGGGGCAGCAGAAAATTCAGAACAACTACTGGTGTCAACATACTAGGCAGCATTACAGAAAGTGACAACCCCCACCGCAGTACATGTGATAGTCCAAATAACTGTGGGTGTCAATAAGTCACACACATGGATGTCAATGAGGGTCACATACCCATCACCAGCCTCAATCAGCAGGACAGTTGTAGATGACCATAAAGAAAGACTGGGTTAAGGCCTTCCAATGATGGCAATGGTGAACAGCCCCCCCACCAGACTCACTCAGACCTGCTACAAGTCTGGCAGTTGCATACTAGTTCTGAAGGGTAAGAAGTCTGGAACTGAAATTTATGCCACTAGGATCTAACATGTGCACTCTACTGATATGCCTCCTTTCTGCATGATAGATTACAATACAATATGAAATGGAAGCCAACAGAGTAACTGGAATACTAGTACAGTCATTGCAAATGTTTAAAGTCTGCAGGTGTGCACCCCCCACAATCCCATGTAGAAATGCAGTAACAGATGGCATGCAGCACTCTCAAATGGCTTACAGTCCTCTGGCAAAGGCCCATGCCTCATTCATAGTGCCAATGTACAGAATGTCAGGGGGTCCCAACTAACAACATAACATAGTAAACAGAAAATAAATGCAAGGCCATGTTGATCAATGCCAGTAGCATGCCTCCCCATGTCCTACTGCAAGGACTGTGGACCAGGCCATAAATACTAATGGGATAAAGGCCCAACTATAGGCATACCTCTGAGATATTGCTTACATAATGTTAGTTAGAGTATATAATAACAGAGAGGGGGGTGTAAGCATGGATATCATGGAGTGTGTGAAGTCTGAAACTCTAATTTCCACCCATACTACTCCCTGACTGCAAACCCATGAATGAATAACCACAAAACTGCTTGTAAACTACAATGTGAAGGTAAACTT
This sequence comes from Protopterus annectens, assembly GCF_019279795.1. Lineage (NCBI taxonomy): Eukaryota > Metazoa > Chordata > Ceratodontiformes > Protopteridae > Protopterus > Protopterus annectens. The sequence goes on from NC_056744.1 coordinate 240,498,648, forward strand.
AACAGATATGTGAGTTCTGCCTCTGGATAACCTGGGTGTATCTGTACAGCTGAGAGGTATGGCCCAGCAGGATATGGCCATTCCATGCAGTTGGAAAAAACACAAGAAGGGGATCCCCAGCCAGCATACTAATAAAGTGCTGCACCATTTACACAGAACCAGCAGTCTATTATCTGTAGCTACCACTACACAATGGCAGGTGTGTGCCAGAATGTGTAGTCTACATGCCTCAGAATATTGGTCTCAACTTCCTTCATCCTGTATTTCCCTGGTAAATAACTGTAAGCAAAGAATGATAACTGTCAGTAGTTGATGACATGATACAGCACAGTGTAAAACAGTACATATGACACAAAATCTAAGCTACGATCAAACATGTCACACAAGCCACACAGGCAGCAATAGTTACAGTATCCCCTGTATGCTATGACCATTGTGTCTCCATATTAGCAAACTATCTACAGATATCCTGCAGAAACAATTTGCTAGGTGTAGCTGTAGTACACAAAGCCCTGAACTGGAGTCCAACTCTCCCTGGAATGGATGCACACACTCAATATAGAAGGTCATACTGGGCATGTTCCTACACTTAGAGAAATGAAGTCCATGTTTGAAGTCCATGTCTCACAACACAGTGGACTACAGATATCGGTTATTCACAGCTGTCTGTGCACATACACCAAATTGCACACCATTGATACTTCACACACACACACACACACACACACACACACACACACACACACACACACACACACACACACACACACACACACACACACACACACACACACACACACATTGGATGGAATACTCACCCATATCTAAGGCCAACATAATATAATATGTCAAAATACACACAGAGAGACATGGGGAAGAGAAAGACAGACAGTGACATAGAGAATCCCTTTATGAGACCTTTCCCACCTAGTGCACATCCCATTGGTCTATATCACATGATGTACTAATGTCATCTACTGTAGAAATACCTTTGGTTAGCCTCCAGCCCTATAGTCTCAGTGATGCTTGTGATAACTGTGCAACACTACAGTCTAAATAAGTATCCATGTAGCAGTTGTAATCTCAGTCCTGTCAAATGTTAAGTTGTGTGAGTGTGTGTGTTTCTAGATGAATGTGGTTGAGGCAATTCCAACACACACTAAACTTCCCTTATCCTTTCTTTAGCAATGCTGCTGATTTCACTCACCTTCAAAGATACCTTTGGACAGCTATCCACTACATAAGCTCTGTGGCACTTGTGATAACTGTGTAATACTATAGTATAGCAAACTAGTTAGATAAGACTTCTAATCTTGGTCCTGGCAAATGTGAAAATGTTTGTGTAAAAAATGTGGCTGTCTTTGTAGACCCCTGATTTTGTGGTCATTCATACTTACTACACTTCCCTTACCCCTCCTTTAGAACTGGTGCTGATGTCACTCACCTTCAAAGATACCTTTGGACAGCTTAGTATATAACTTCTGTGGTATGTGTGATAACTGCATAATACTATAGTGTAGCAAATTAGTTAGGTAGGAGTTCTACTTCTGGTCCTGGCAAATGTGAAAATGTGAGTGTGTTTGTGTGAGAGATTGTGCATGTATTTGTAGACACCTGATTTTGTGGTCATTCACACTTAATACCTCCTTTAGCACTGCTGCTGCTGTCACTCACCTTCAAAGATACCTTTGGACAGCTCTCCAACATATAAGCTCCGTGGTGCATGTGATAACTGCGTAATACTGTTATAGCAATGCATAGCTAGGTAGGGGTTCAAAACTCAGTACTAGCAAGTGGGTGTTTGTGAGTGTGTGTGTGTGTGTGTGTGTGTGTGTGTGTGTGTGTGTGTGTGTGTGTGTGTGTGTGTGTGCCATCAGTATCCTGTGTTGGTGTTGGTGTGATTGTGGAATAACAAGATCCATTGAGGGGTGGGTTTTGCTAAAATTATTATATTGAGAACCTAGTATATGTCCCAATGTCCACATTACAAGGCCAACAGTTGTCAAACAATGTACAGGTTGGTGTACATAATCCACAGCCCTAAAAGTATACTGCCATGTGGAATGACTATGTGACAGTATGGATTAGTGAACAATATAGGCCACCCTTCTAATACTCAGAGACCACTCTCTACCCATGGATCATACACAAAAACACTTGGCTAGGCAGCAACCACTAGATTGGTAGTTCTCCTGAACATTGCCTCACAGATAGTACCCACGGTGTGATTGCAGTGGACTACATGCCTGTTAATCACAACAGTGCCACTGACATTAGAAAGTACTTTGATGTGTTACATCTCCTGACTAAGTGTGTGTTATCCAGCAAGTAAAAGGACATGACACCCTGTTCCATCCTCCCAGTAGCCCAATCAATATGTACAGTGGCTCTTTTACCATGTTCCACACTGGACACCTGCAACCACTGTAGAGTCTGCAAACATAACCCACAAAGGGAATATCATGCCTTATACACATGCCCTGTATGGACAGATGCCACTAACTCCAATGAATCCCTCTATCATACTGTCTATATAGGTGCAATCACTACCTCAGTCTCAACAAATGAGGTCAGAAATGGTACTTCTGAAGATACCAATCTGTCCACACAACATGCCCCAGAGACCTCAAGCACACTTCCACACTTCAAAGGACAGGGATAGGTTCACAACCCAGACACTCTCCATGGTATGGAATATAAATATCATACATGTGAATCACCTCTCCATTACAGCAGACATGTGTCCTCCACCCCAATGACTGCTATGAGTGACTGCATCCTGACAGTTAGATGTCTACTGTTGAGCAGCATGACCCTCATATTGCATACATGTGTAGCTGTTATGGTGGTAATAACATTAGGAACACTGCCTAATAAGGCATCATAGGGGTGGCAAGACACTTAGCCAGTACGTGGAAACCCAGCACTGACAAATGTAAGACATCTGTGGCAAGTCATTGGGTTCTGTCATTCATGTCATCCCAAGCAGAGAAGTACTGGATCCCTGAGAATGACACATAACCCATAAGCCAATGTTGCGGTCAATCTGTTGATAGTACTGCAGTATCATTCTGGGTGACAGTGGTACACCTCCCAGGGCTGCTGTCACACCATCCTGGACCACATAATCAGAGAGTTCAACCAAGTTTCTTGTCATGTAGTCCAGGGAGGTGTGTCCCAAGTCATTCACACTCACATAGATACAGAGTAATACTCGTAATTGTTGTGGAGTGCCATGAATGGCTGTGTCATGTGTTGGATGTGTCATGTGATAGATATCTGTCTGTTATCTGCAACATATTCAGCTTTGTGAGTGGGATATGTGTGTGCCTCACTATTGAGTTGCCCATGATCACTGTATTGTGCAAGGTGGTTAGCCTTAGGAGCTTAGGTTGAGAGGACACTGTGTAGGTTACATATGTGTCCCCTTGGCATGTTCCATGTAATGGTGTCTGTCTTGCTGGTCTGTGCTATTTGGGTAAATGTCCATTGAGTGTCTCTGGGAAGGTGGGTGTCTGGCTTTTCACTGCATGTCACGGCTGTCAAAGTGGGTGTCATGGTAAGCTACATGTCCCACATGTTGTGGTGCAGGTGTTGATCATGTACTCATCCATGTACTTGGTCCAGTATTTGCTGGAGAGTGCATAAGTCCACATTGGGTGATATATGGGTAACCTTAACAGGTCTGAGTGTTTGGAGTTTAGAGGGGAGGGTTGTCTGTGTACATGACGCAATTGCAACAGTGCCTCAGAATGGACAAGTGCTCCAGGTTAATGGGTGAAAGCACAGATAACCACCATACAAACATGCCAGGAGGGGTGGACATAACTAATAAGTATTGGGGATACATCTGTGATGAACGAGTACTGCTGACAGCTCCCAGGTGTGCCACATGTCTTGATAGAATAACCTGGTGAAATGTCAAGCTGAAGTGCAAGACAGGAAGAACTAGCATGATGTATGGGTGGAACAGAATGCAGACTGTCTGAAACCTGTAATACTTTACCACAGTTGTGCAGTTACCAGCAGCTTTGGACATATGAAAGCTCAGTAAGCTCTGTAGCGCATATCGTAACTGTGTAACACTAAAGTAGACATACCTAGATAGGCAAGAGTTCTAATCCCAATACTGGCATGTGTGTATGTGTGTGTGTGTGTGTGTGTGTGTGTGTGTGTGTGTGTGTGTGTGTGTGTGTGTGTGTGTGTGTGTGTGTGTGTGTGTGTGTGTGTGTGTGTGTGTGTGTGTGTGTGTGTGTGTGTGTGTGTGTGTGTGTGTGTGTGTGTGTATGTGTGTGTGTGAATCATGTACTGTCTGGATTATACCATTTTTGAACTGTGTACTACCCTTTACACTTCCCTTCATGCTGATTTAGTAGTCCTGTTGATGGCATCCACCTTAGAAGTACCTTTGGAAGAGGTGGAACGGTATAAGCTCTGTGGCATGACTGATAACTCCATAGCACTATAGAAGGAATAATAGCACTATAGTAGGAATACCTAGATAGGTAGGAGTTCTAATCCCAATACTGGCAAGTGTGTGTGTGTGTGTGTGTGTGTGTGTGTGTGTGTGTGTGTGTGTGTGTGTGTGTGTGTGTGTGTGTGTGTGCATCATGTACAGTGTGGCTTATACCATTTTTGACCTGTGTACTACCCTTTACACTTCGCTTCACTCCAATTTAGTAGTCCTGTTGATGTCATCTACATTAGAAGTACCTTTGGAAGAGGTGGAATTGTATAAGCTCTGTAGTACATCTGATAACTGCGTAGCACTATAGTAGGAATACCTAGATAGGAAGGAGTTCTAATCCTAATGCTGGCAACTGTTTGTGTGTGAGGATCATATCTTGTGTGGCTTATATCATTTTGATGTGTATACCATGCATCGGTGGTGACCACCTCCCACTGCCATTACTTTATATAGTGTGGTAACAACATCTGCCTCACATGCAGCAGGTTAAACCATTTTACAGTCCTCTGTAGAGATGTGTTTGGCATATCCATGTGTGTGCAACCTATACTTGATTGGAAGTGGTCTGTGTGCCTTAACAATGCCCATGTATGTGATATTATAGCCAAATAGCCCACAGTGAGTGTACTGACACATATGGCAGCATGAGGTATCATACCTGACTGAAATATCATGCTGATATGACATCTGCCACCCTCACAGGTGGCCAGCCTTGTAGGTGCAATACATGAGTCCAGATGCATGGTTCTATAGGTGAACTGTTCCTGTTATGGGTCACATTACAGGCTGGAAGAGGTGTGGACTGTCATATTGTGGTCCTAATTAGTATGTAATAGGAACACCTTGCATCTTAAGAGGGGTGTGTACACAATTTAAATCCACTGTATACCACTAATATCACGCATGATGCTACCTTAGGCCGTTTGCCAAGCACATTTGGCTGGCCTCTGTCCAGACGTCTTGGCACTGACAAGATGTGAGGTATGCTACAGGAATGTTGAATTCACATCAGATAGGCCCCATTGGTGACCACTGTGATGCAATACAGTTAACCCCTGTACAAGTGAACATGCACAACAAGCAATGTAGCTATTACATAAAGCAATATAGCTATTACTGAGGGTTGTGTGCATGGTAAATTGCATGTGCTTCACATGCCTGGGATATTGCCAGGCAACAAAAGAACATTGTCATACTCACCAGCTTCAGGCTGCTGTCCCATATGCAAACCAGAAAGTTCTAGGTAGTTCTAAGAGGGAGTTATTCTCAGCAGACTCACATGTGGCCTTGGTACAGGACGGATGCAGCATGTCTGCACATCTACAGTACTAACCACAATAAAATACAATGTCCTGTCCTCACCATAGATGTGCACCTCTGTGCATTAGAAAACTACATCCACAGCTGCAATCAGACCTGACACATGCATGTAGATACAATACAGATACATGAATGTCTGATGCCAAACAAACTACTGGTCCAGACCCACAAGCCTAATAACTCTGCTGGTGAATCCCTGTTTGCCAACTTTGTTGGCAAAACCTGGAATTAGTTGCCAAACTATATAACCCTACAATCCTCCAAAAGTCTCTTTAAAAAAAACCTCAAGCAGTATCTCAAAGTGAACTGGCTTTGCCCATGTACCAACGCTGATTAAGTTTTAAACTGAAAGCATAATCTGTAAATTTCATAACATGCAACTATGTCACCAAGCTCTATATCCAATCTGACATCTGCTTCTAATTGTGTCTGTCCATGAGAATTCTTGAGTCCCTACTAGGGAACACTACTAGGCCATTGTACATAATCACTTTGTTTTATATTTTCTAATGTTATCCAACTTCTAGTGTAATCTATGTAAGTTTGTCTATTTGGAGCTTTTCTGCCCGGGCCTCCACTGAAAATGGACATGAATCCAGTTGGATTATCCCAGTAAACAAATGTAAAATAAATAAATAAAATAAAATACTGTACTAATTCCCACTGGGCCCTTACCTGCATTTGTCCAATATGTGTGTGCAACCCACCTCCACAATGTTTCCCTCAGCATCATGGCTTGTACATGGAGCATGTGCCACACGTTTGGCAAGGAGATCCTCTGTGAGTGTCAGTGGGGGCTGTATGGCTTGGCCACCACCTGTGGGTAGCCGGCCCCTTGCTACAGCAGTCACCCATTGACAGGCATGGTGGATGAGGTGGGTGGCCCAATGCTGCACATGCTCATAAATTCTGCTGTGCAGACTGGCACCATTTACCCTGTAGACCTTGTGTGTTGTTTACAACATGCACAACAGCCACAATTACACATATGACTGTTGCCAAAACCCTGGCCATTGCCTCAATGCTAGGAGATGTGCCGCCACTACCTTTGTGAACAACATGGCTCACATGAAGTAATACATTGCTGGTAGTCCACTGAACAGTAATGTTGTTATAACATAATGGGGTGCATGGGTTGACATTCAGGTGTCTGTTGACAACAACAGTGCCACTGACATCAGACAAGTACTTTGATGTGTTATGTCACCTGACTAAGTTTGTATTATCCAGCAAGTAAAAGGACATGGTCACCCTGTACCCTTCCCACAGTAGCCCAATCAATATGTACAGTGGCCAATTTGCAATGTACACCACTGAACACCTTCCAACAACTGTAGAGGCTGCAAATGTACCCCACAAAAATAATACCAGGCCATACACACATGTCCTGTATGGACAGACTCCTATAACTCCAATGAATCATTGTATCATACTGTCTATGTAGGTGCAACCACTGCCTGAGTTACACTGCAGTGTCTCACCAAACTGGGTCAGGAATGATACATCTGAAGATCCAAATCTGTCCACAGAACATTCCCCAGATACCTCAAGCACACGTCCACTCTCCAAAGGACATGCTTGTGGGATATGTTCACAACCCAGACACTGTCCAGGGTATGGAATATAAATCACATACATGTGAAGTAATGCACATCACTGGCCATCCACAATACACATCTGGATGAGTGGATGGGGAATACAATAACCACCCGTGGGGCTCACTCCATTGAGTATACTCATTAGCCACACTGGAGACTATTTTTATGTGGCCTGATGCCAGGGTATTTCCTTCACCTAGCCTTGTAGAGCCTTCATGGCCATTCACCTACTACACACCTATGAAGCTATGAACCAATGGATCTCAGTACTGTGAAATATGTGTGTGTGTGTGTGTGTGTGTGTGTGTGTGTGTGTGTGTGTGTGTGTGTGTGTGTGTGTGTGTGTGTGTAGTAATCTGAGTGTTTTTATTTGATGAATATCCCCTGGGGGTGTGGTTATTAGCAAACGGAGGTTTGTCCAAACCAACACACTTACCATTCTCCACTCTGAAATAGAGTTTAATCACCATAAACTTCTATTCAACCCTCAGCCCTATAATCTGCAAGGCATATGTAATCACTGTTTTACAGACCTGTGAAATTCAAGCAGATACAGCTGTACCTTGCCTTTGACATGATTGATGTGTTACCCCACTGCCATAACCCTTGGTCTTGCTGCAGGGCCACATCCTGATGGCACACAGAGAGCTAGAACACAAACAGGATACAGCATGTGAGAGCACATTCAGTCAGCATTAAGAATAGCAATAATGCATCATGGCTTAAACTGTACACACACTCTGATGTGTACTACTTACAAATGCCAAATGAAAGCAGCCTACACAGCATTGCCTACATACTTTAGTGAAGTTTATTAAGTTCACTCTGTGCATCAGACCCATATTTGCATGTCCCTGCATCGATGTTTTGGATGTCAGGAATAGGGCACAGGTTTCATCATATGCATAGGGTGTTGTGTGGCTTTGCCAGAGCTCTAGGCTGCGCCTTTTGTTTGACAGTATGGGTGTGTGTTTGGGGTATGGGAACAGCATGGCCTGTGCAGGTGTGGTGCATGTGTGTGTGTGTGTGTGTGTGTGTGTATGTGTGTGTGTGTGGAGGTGAGTTTATTGTGATTGTCAATGGTGTGCGTGTGTGTGTGTGTGTGCATGCACACAGACACACCATGAGGCTGCTTACACTGATGTTTTCTGGACAGCTGTGACCCATACATGGCAGGATGTGCAGTTCACCACCTCCGGCAATGGACACAGGAACTGGATCTGCCAGGGGTATCATAGGCACCACCACTGATAAGGCCAGAAAGGCTGGAACTAGTACTGCTCCCTGATGGTGACGTATGTCTGCTGGATCTGCAACCCTGTTTGACCATCCAGGACTACAAGTCCATGGCCTGCCATGTCTTGGCATGGACAGCTCACCACCCATACTGCCCATACGGGAGCGTGATGGTGCACGACCATGTGCATGCCCAGATGATCCTGGCTCTGAGATACTTTCACATGGCCACTGCCTCCCGTCTGCCATGTGTTCAAGCTGTTAATGAAAATTCTGGTTATTGGATCTTAGAAGAATGTTAGGTATCTGCATTTTGAAGGGGGATGCAAGGGAGGGGTAGATGGAGGGATTATAGTTGAGTTTGTGGGCATGAGTAAGTTGAATGAAGGTAAGATGATTGGTAAGTCCAAGCAAATTTAGTTTGTGTAAAGCATTGTAGTGGTGGTATTTGGATTTATTGTTGGTAGCAAGCTTAGATATTTTCTCATAACAGGAGGATAGCATTGTTTTTAGAGAAGACTGAAGGTTGGTAAGAAGTGGGGCACCATATAAGAGACAATGAACGAGGAAGGTGTTAGACAGTACCATTTAGTAGTGGGACTGATATAGCGGTTATGGTGGTAGTATTTTACCCTGACATATGCATCTCAAGACTACAAAACGCAGTTGTAATGCAATCTCAGTACACTGATGTGTACTTTTGGCTTACCTGGTTGCTCCTCGCCTGTTGCCTGGGTGCCACCCACCTCCATGACTGAAAGTTCTTATGTGGATCGTCTTGTGGGGGCTACCAAAGGTTGGCCAGGGGCTCCTCCACTGCCATAAAAGGAGGCTGTGTAGCTGGCCCCCTACCAATAGTGGAACGGTCCCTCGCTACAGCAGCAGCCCATTGCTGGGCATGCCAAATTAGGTCAGTTGCTCTATGACATACCTGATCATACGTGCAGCCATGGTGGCCCAAGTTGTTGACACTTTGGACAATTTCATCCCACAGTGAAGTCCGCTCCTGCTGGTTTTGGTGATTCTGACCAAAAGGGATGGTATAGTTCTGCAGGATGGCCTCAGTTATGGCCCAAGTCTCCTGCTTATTGTAGTCTGGGTGCCTCGCCATAGCACCTGAATGATATAAACAGGAAAACACATCACAGGACCTCAGACATTGCACAGACTTCTTTACAGAGACAGCACATGACTAATTATCAACAGTGTACATTATATTCAAACACATGAGACGCAGCACTGTATGAACATGCATTGTACTCCTGGTTTTGTTGTGTCATATTCCCACCTATGAGGGCCAGTACATTTCATAAACCACCATTCATATTTGTGTAGAAGGATGACAGTGTCTGTGTTCCTTGCAGATGGGCTGTCAAAGATGCTCAGGCTTGGCTTGCATACAGTATGTAATGGATCTGGCAGCATATGCCTGAGTTCATGTAGGATGCAGACTGGAATATTATCAGTCCCCAAGGTGACTTGCTATTTTTATGTTTAACTGGGCAGTTTGCACCTGATCCATGATGATGAGGGTAGTGGTGCATGTGGTGTGCATATCCACCTATACTGATGATGAGCCAGGTGGGTGATGTTTGGGTTAAACATGCCTGCAGCAGGTTCGCTGTAGCGATGGTGTGTGTATGTGCTATGATTGACCTCCATTACAGGGTGGTCTGGGTTGCTGCCTATGAGACTACAGACATATATGAAGATGGCCTTCTGGATGCCCTTAGTAGATGTGTCCCATTTATACTCATAGTCAGCCTAACAGTAATCCACCTATGATCTACTACAGTCATCCAGACAAAAGATGACATGCTGGCCAGTTGGTGCCTGCTCCTACTGTCCCCTGTACAGCCAATATAGCATCCCATGGTGTGCTTTGTGCACTACTGCTGTCCAGCAAAGGGGTTTACTTTACTTTGGTTGAGACAGGTTGTACAACTTAGGTATTGCTGAGGCCTTACAGCTATGTGGGTGGTCACATCAATGTTTGTAGTAGGCATGGGCACAAGGTGAAACCACAGCTGGATACCTCTCTATTTCCTACATGGTACTCCTGCTTATGGCAGTACCCATGTCTGTGTCAGGGCAATGCAACAACCATTAGCTGTGGAAGTGCAACTCTGTTGGATGTATACACATTAACATTACACACGTGTGCACCATGTACAGCTCAGTTATATGCTGTTTTGCATCCCGTGTCAGGTGTTATGAGGCAGCCAAGTACACCTACCCATACATGCATACATCTGCAGAGGTAATAACTACTATACATTTCTGTTCTATGTCAGTATGACACACTGTCATAACACTTTTGTTGCTCAGTCATACCTGCCAACCTGGTAGGGGGCAACATGTGGAGGATGCCATACATACATAGTGGGCTATGGACCAACATTAGTGACACTGTCTTCACATTCCTGTAACACGTGTACATCATTTGCTATTTGGGTAGCTTTTGGCATTCACAGTCATACCCTGGAGGATGTGCAATGCTCCTATGGCAGGCAGAGATGGGAATGGCTAGGAGTGTGACAGTGAGTGTTAGGGACATTTACACATTTATACAGTGAAAGAGGTTGGCAAAGGAGAAATGGGATTGTCAGACAGATGAGGAAACTATACAGGAGTATAAGGGGATGGGGTGCATGGCAAAGAGAGAGGTGGTAAAGGCTAGGGATGATGCGTCTGAATGGTTGTATATAAAGTTGGACACCAAGGATGGAGAATAAGACCTGTACCAATTGGCTAGACAGACACTTGTAGATAGGATGGAAATAAGGGTGATTAAGGATGATGTGGGAAATGTACTCACAAGCACAGAGAGTGTGTACAACAGATGGAAACAGTACTTTGATGGACTGTCACATGAGGAGAATGAGAGAGACAGAGAGAGAGAGAGAGAGAAAGTGAGAGAGGAAGTTGCATGATGTGGGTTTGGTGAATCAGGAAGTGCAACAGATTATCAAAGATGAAGTAAGGATTGCTATGAAGGGTTGTGCATTGGCAAGGCTGTGTGTCCACAAGACATACCTGTGGACACATGGAGTTGTTTAAAGAAATGGCAGTGGTGTTGTCAACCACATTGTTTACTGGGACCTTGGAAAGTGAGAGGATGCATGAGGAGTGGGGAAAAATGTGTTTGTGTACTGATTATGAGAATAATGGTGGTGTGCACAGCTGTAGTAACTACAGAGGGATACCATTGATCAGTCACAGCATGAGTTAATGGTAAAGGGTAGTGGAAGCTAGGTTAAAAAGCATGGTGAGGATTACTGATCAGCAGTATGGTTTCATGCCTGGAAAGACCAGTACAGATGTGATGTTTACTATGAAAGTGTTGATGGAGATGTACAGATGAGGCCAAAAGTAGCTGCATTGTGTCTTTGTGGACTTTCAGACAACAAATGACAAGATGCCTAGAGGGGAGTTGTGGTATTGTATGAGGAGGTCAGGAGTGGCAGAGGAATCTGTAAGAATTCTACAGGATATGTACAAGGGCACTGTGACAGCAGTGAGTTCTGGTTTGGACTGATAGGTGCATTTAGGTGTAGGTGGAAGTACATCAGGGAGTACCTGTGAGTCCTTTTTCATGTGCAGTGATGATGGACAGCTTGACAGGCATGATTAGACAGGGGTTCCTGCTGACTGTGCTGTTTGCAGATGACATTGTGTTCTGTAGTAAGAGTTCGGAACAGGTTGAGGAGGCCCTGGAGAGTTTGACTTATGGTCTAGAGAAGGGAGGAGTGTTGGCCAGCAGGACTAAGACAGAATATATGTGTGTGAATGGAAGGGAGGATGGAGGAATGGTGAGGATGCAGGGAGTACAGTTTGCAAAGGTGAATAAACTTACATACTTGCGAACAACAGTTCAGAGTAATGGGGAGTGTGGGGGAGAGGTAAAGAAGAGAGTTCAGGCAGGATGCAGGTGTTGGAGAGGAGTGTCAGGTGTGATTTGTGACAGACAAGTACCATTAAGAGTGTCACTAAAGGTCTGCAAGAGGGTGGGATGCCCAGCTGTGTTATATGGGTTGTAGACAGTGGCATTGAAAAATAAGGCAGGAGTCAGAGGTGGAAATGGCAGAGCTTATGACATTGAGATTTGCACTGGGTGTGATGAGGGTGTACAGGAGTAAGAACATGTATATTAGATGGTCAGCCCAGGTTGGATGGCTTGGGGCCAAAGGCAGAGAGTGGCAGGATCATGCTTGCTTGGACATGTGATAAGTAGGTATGCTGAGTATATTTGTGAAAGTATGAGGCTGCTGGGTAAGAGAAAAAGGGGAAGGCCTGAGATAAGGTGTATGCGTGTGTTGATAGTGGACATACAGCTGGTTGGTGTGAAAGAGCAAGATGCAGAGGGCTGGAAGACATGCAATCAGATGATCTGCTATGGCAACCCCTAATGGGAACAGTCAAATGAAATGTAAGGAGATGTAATGTCAGTGTTCACAGGTTGCCAATTATTTGCCAGACATAACACACCTGTTGTAGTACATAACTACCAACCTGAGGCACACATATGGTCAGTCTGCACAACACTGGACAGTTGAATGGTATGAGCTCATTATATCATATGCAGTTCAACACACACAGCTGCAACACTATTTCACTATGCAAATATCCTGCACAGGTCCCTCACATTTCTGATACAGACATGTATATCATACTAGTACTCACAATTAACATATGGATATATGCAACATCCCAGTAGCTGGCCTAGGAGTGTCACAATCAGTATTGTTCAAACCACACTTCAGTAATAGTCATATGTGACTGACTCAGGGGTGTGAGCTGTGTTCTATGTCACTACAGACAGACACAGATGGTAAGGCCATAGGTTCTGATAAGCAGTATATCAGTAGTGTTTTTGAGAAATATTTGTTGAACTTCCTATTTACGTCTTTTACATACCCCCCACTACATTCCATTACATGATTACTTGTTTCACATACCGTTTTTTTTTTTTTTTTTTTGTCTGTTTCAGTTGCTGTATACCACAGGTAGAGAGGTGTGTCTCACAGATTTTTTTTATAGTCTCCTTGTGATGGTCTTGCTTCTTGTTTGTTTGTTTTCTTTCTTTCTTTCTTTCTTTCTTTCTTTCTTTCTTTCTTTCTTTC
>NC_056744.1:240517392-240527392 GCF_019279795.1 Protopterus annectens
TGAGGCTGATAAGGGTTTATTTCCAGTCTTTGGACTTCACCTTATTGCATATCAGTCATCTCCTTCTGTTGTACAGTTTCTTTATGGCAGGGTCCACCAGATCAGCTTCCATTTTTTGGAGGTCAGGGTCCTAGTTGCATTGGGCATGGTGGCATCCTTGCATTTGGGTACATGTTCATAGTGCATTGTTGTTTGATTCTGCTGTCATGCAACTAGTCTCCATTTATATGGCTGCAGTGAGGTTAGCCACCTCTGTTTTTAGGTGGCCATAGTTAGCTTTGGAAAGGCTTTTCATGGTGGTTACCTGTGGAGGGGGGGTGGGACAGCTGTGGATTTCCAAAGGTGATTAATTTGTGTTCAGATATAGCAAGGTAGGAGTTGACTATTGGTGTAGAGCAACAGTCGCCCATGTTAGGAAGGACCAGGTTGATGTGATCGGCATGTGCATCAGTACATGAGATTCTTTCCCAGTTAATGGTGGGTTAGTTGAAGTCAACCAGTATGAGAGTGTTAGGTTGGACACTAATATTCTCCAGGGTGTTCAGGGATATGAATTGGGAGTCCTGGGACATGTTTGGGGACCTATTGTAGGCTACAACCTGAACCGCTGTCTTACCCAATGTTAGCTACGCCTGCAGGATCTGCAATGCATAATGTAGGTCTACCACTCTGGAGGTGTGTGCATACTTATTGAATATGAAAATATCACCACCTTTGGAGCTTCAGTCCAGGTTCTGCAGCCAACAGTTGTGCAGTTGTGGAATAAGTTATAGGCTGGTAGTGCAGGGGTGCTTCCTGCTGCCTTTAACCAGGTCTCTGTTACAGCACAGATGTCATTGTTCCCCATTTTAAGGGATATGTCCAGTGAGTGCATTTCCCTATTTAAACTTCTAGTCTGCAGCAGCATGACCCTCTGATCACATGTGTTTGTAGCTGTCATATATTTCTGTATATTTATGTATACATACACATATATTTATGTATATATGTATGTATTTATTCACCTTTATATATATATATATATATATATATATATATATATATATATATATGTATATATATGTGTGTGTGTGTGTGTGTTTGTTATATATAGATGTGCCCACATATATGCATCTACATAAATATATACATGTATATATATAGAGTACCTGACTGATTCTGCAGACTCCTTTCCCTACTGTGGAATGACTGCACTAACTGATAAGTTTGGAATGTCATTGCTATTTTATGGGATCAGATGATGTAATGGTACATTGCTTTGATTATAGTTTACAGGGCCCTGGGTTTAAGACTTGGCAGGCCTTATTATTTTGCTGCAAGACAGAACAGTTTTGCTGGGGAGGAAAGGATAAGGGCAATAATTGAAAGAGGTAGTTTGGGCCCCTTCATCCCCATTTAGACAGCCTTTGGTCAGATTTTTGCAGTACGAGATTCAGAGGGTGGATCAGATGTCCAGCTGCACTACATATACACACACACACGCACACACACACACACATATATATATATATATATATATATATATGTAACTATATATATATATATATATATATATATATATATATATATATATACATACACATTGTATCTACTGTTGAATGACGGTGCTGCATGATATGTTTGAATAAACATCAGCCATGTCTACAGCTCAGATGGCTTAGTGGTAACTTGCTGTGGCTATGGTGTGCAGGGTCCTGGGTTCAAGTCTTGCTAGCACTGATTATTTTGTTGCTGGCAGAACAAGGGCTGTTGGATACGGAGTGATTAAGGCACTGTTAAGCAGTTGAAACTGGGTTTGCATGGGTTTGCCTGGTGGTAAGCAATGCAAACTTCCAGTTAAATATGTTTACAGACAGTTAGCCTTAAAGGTGCTTAATCTGCATAGGCATCGCTTATCACCACACAAATAGACTTGCACCCACTTACTATTGCTTACTCCCACTTAACCCTATGCTAATTTCTTTAAAAGAAAAGAAAAAAGGGATGATAGAAAAGTGGTGAAAAAGGAGGCACAAAGAGGGTAAAACAATATGAAAGATAAGTAGGGATGTGCAGTATGGATGTAGTGAAGGTCCATAGCTGTCCATTTCTTCTACAGCAACAGCTGTGCATATATACTGAATTTGGAGGTACATTTGGACACTCAAACCCCTGAGAGAGAGGGGTGAGGACAACAGTAATGTGTTGTAAAGCCAATTAGACAAGATTACATGTGTCCAGTGGACACGTGTTTGAAATGGACAACTATGTATGGGGTGACATTTTTTTTTGGGGGGGACAGATTGCCCTTTTCTTTAAAGTGAGAGTGGGATGGTAGGGAAGGATAGTAGGTATATTTGGGAGGTAGGTTGGGTAGGAAGACAGACAAGACAGACAAGACAGCATACAGGGGCAGTATATGACACGTGGGGGGAAACACCTTGGATGGGAAGGGGTGTTTGGTAATTGGAAGCCCACAAGCCCCCAAATGGATGCAGTGGGACTGAGGTCCCCACCCATGGGCAGTCACCACTGCACCTTCACGGCCCCGATGGTGGCTATGCTGGGGGCTGAGCAGGAGGGGCAGGCTGACCCTCTAATTGTGCCATGCTTCCTTCAAGCTGGCGTAACAGATCTCCAAATTCCTTGCAGAGCTCACTATGCACCAGACCCTGGACCTGGCTTTGGGTGACAGGATCCTGTCCACACCAGTGGCCAGGGGGGGATGAGCCCCATCCCCTGAGGCAGTTCCACCCAAAGATGGTGCAGGACCAGCAGACGAGGAGTTCCTGGTGTGGGTCACAGATGTGCTGGGGCCAGGTGCCACAGCCAGATGAGGTGGGAGAGGTGGATCCACTGGGATCGGCCTTCTCTGACATGCTATGGTATTGCAGTTTTAGAACATATGTTGGTTAGTAATGGTAAACACATTCCAGGTTTAGTTATAACAGCATGTGTGAGTATTCCCATTAATCCAAAACAATAGATATGGAACATTTGCATAGCAAACAGAACACATGCATATATGGAACCACAGTGGGCATTACACCGGCATGCAGGTTACATTGATAGCAACAGGCCACCAATGACAGTATAAGAACAGGAAACATTAATTGGAAAAAAATTCAACATTTGTAGAACAACAGGACACATGTCCCAACAGTAGGTTTGGTGGAAAACACACCCACTCATTTATGTGTTTAGATTATTGGTGAAGATAAGGTGGGGGAGAGAAAGAGAGATGCCAGTTAACAAATGTAGATTCTTTCAGTGGTCACAGCTTTAATGATCATTGCTCTATTAATTATTCTACAAGTATTATTACATCTATGGTATCAGGTTGGACAGTGGTATGTTTGTACACAGTATAATTACAGCCTTCTTACAGCTACTTTATACTTTCTCTTACCTGGAAGACTTGTGGAAGGAAAGTTTGTTAGTACTACATGACTGTTTCTACCCATACATATGTACACTCATAGTGTGTGTGTGTGTGTGTGTGTGTGTGTGTGTGTGTGTGTGTGTGTGTGTGTGTGTGTGTGTGTGTGTGTGTGTGTGTGTGTGCTACTGACACACTCTGCCTTGATTTCTATTGGTCACCCTAGTTGTTGTTAGCAGGGGCCAGTAGCTGTGACAACATGACTCTTTTGAATATTTCTTTGGGGAGACCACTTGGTGTATGTACTCATCTTGCTGTCACTTGCAGCCTTGGGGTTGGACCATGGGTGTTGGACACAGTATAACTACAGCCTTCTTATAGCTACTTTATACTTTCTCTTGCCTGGAAGACCTGTGGAAGGAATGTTTAACACTACCTGACTGTTTCTACACATTTTCACAAAATCCCAGTTGAAATTATGCATACAACTTACTACCACTCCTGGGATTCAAAATCTGTCTGTTTCTGCTAATCATCAGAAGGAGCTGTTGAGAACCTGCTGTCTCTTCCTTGAATTATTTCTTTCTCATTCTCTCTTTGTTGTAATATCTGACCTTGTAATTACAACATTCTTATACATACATTCCTATACATAAGTTTTGACAGCAAAGTGTGGAAAACAGTGGTTAACACAACACTACTATTTAGATATCAAATCTTGGTGTGTGACATTTTAATATCAGTTAATCTTGTGTCTTATAGAGGCACTAACTTTGTCAGATGAGACTTGATTATTTAATGCTTTCAGAGCTATAGTTGCTATGCATAACATGTACACATTTCAAATCATGCCATACCAGAGTAAACACAACCAGTCCAGGGTTTTGAATTTTATTGACAGGCAATTACAGTTTTATTTGTATATTACTTATATATGAGGCTATTACTGTAATATTGTCTGCTTTAGTCAGTACAAACATACCCATTTTTAATTCTGCCAGGTGGCATTCTACTCCTTTATATTTATTTAGTATGAATATTACAAGCTAGATTGTTACTCACCATCCTCATAATGTAACCTTTGCAACTTGCTGGCATGGGTTTCCTGGTTCACAGCCCACTCAGCTGGAGCTGTAATGAAGATAAAGAAACATTAATGCATGCCTAACCATCACATGAACAGGCTGGACTTTGGTAAACAGTTATTGCTATGAATGCTTACACATTGCTGGGATATCACCCCTTTGTCATGCTTCTTGGACCCACTGGTCTAGGACTCCATCTTTCTCCGGTTCAAGTCAGCATAGTGGTGCCGGACCTGCTCATCAGTCTGAGGGATACCAGTAGCACTGCAGAGATCACAGGCGAGACTTTCCCAGACCTCAGCTTGGTATTTGGAGCCCTGGTACTGGTCCTACACCAGTCTCACATCATGTTTTGTTACAAGGGCTCCTACCATGTCCTTGGACTCCTCTATGCCCGAGTGCTGCACCCAAAAGTGCATGCACTCGCCAACACCCCCCATACTGTCTACAGTGGGGAGCTACAACCAGTTATGAACTGTATTCCTGCCTGTGAGGTTTAAATACGGACAATTTCCTGCCCTTTGCTGTGATTGGACGGTTTTGAATATGCTGAGCTAAGCTAAGCTATAGGCAAACCTGCTTAGCTTAGGTTGGCAGTGCTTAAAGAGGCAGGGCATCACTGCTTACTAATGGGCAAATCCACATAGCTGGGCTACTCCTTGCTTAGCATTCATATTTACACAATGCTTACACCCGGTCAGCATATCTTTGCAATGTTTAACATTGCTTATGTTTTATTTTATGGACTACCACCTGTATCAGATTAATTCATCATTCCTGACATATTTTAAATTTGTTTACCTTCCCTGACATCCCCAATGTGATTTAATTACATTTAGTCTTGTGTGACTATACTATATGGGGCACTTGTGTTTATATGGGGGTTTTACAACTTTATTACACTCACAGCTGGACCTACTACACTGCTCTGGTTAACAAATATGTGTTCTATATTACCTAATTATTAAAAAATAAATTATGTACTGCTTTCATAGTAAAATATTAATTGGCTTTATTAGGGATTGAACCAGGAACAACTACTTCATAGGCAAACGCTCTAACCAGTTTACTATTTCCGCATTGCTATGTTTTGCAGTATATACCTATTTAGCTCTTTATGATGTGCAAGCTAGACTAAACAGAGCTGTGGAATGTGCACATCAGCTCAGCTACACTTAAACATGATTGCAGACTGAAAAAAAATTAAACTGTTGTGTTTTATTTTTGCACTGTAGGGGTATGCACATTGATTTCTGCAACATTATAAGTGGGAGGATGTGATTTTACAATGGTGATGACATGGCAGGCTTTGCATTTGAGCTATGCTCCACGGATGCTCATAGTGTCCACCATACCTCTCAACTGTACAGATTGTCACACACTGCCCAGATATTTGCCTTATAATTTTGGTCCATTTTTCACAGAATTGTGGCTTTCGGGTGGATTAGTGGCAAATAATTAAAGACTGCAGTTATTATAAAATACTGACAGACATTTGCGTTTTACACTTCATACCCATCAGCACATTCATGCTAATGCATAACCTGTTGTTCTATCAACTTAAGTCTGTGAGACAGACTTTTATTTCTTTTCTCCAGATTTCTTACATTGTAAGAGGTTGAGAGGTATTTTGCAGACACTGTCGCTGCCATTACATTGCCATTATAGCAATTATGGAGTGCAGGGGGCATGTATATTGTGAGAGCACTGCTCTCAGGCACACCCCCTGCACTCGTACACAAAGATCGTGTCTGCGTAAAACTACAGCAGTGCGCCTTCATTAATATTCAAGGCACGCTGCTGTTCTACACTGACACAAACTACTCCATGTCAGAATAATGCTATTCCGACATGGAGCTTCATGAATCCTGATGATTAAGTCAAGAAACATTTAGAGACTTATTAGATAAGAAAAATTTATTTTATGAAAAATAAAGAGAAATATATTACATTAATCAAATTAAAATTAAAAACTTGTTATATAAGCAAACATATTGTTTACAAGGAAAAAAAGAACAGGAAGCACCATATTTGAGTAAAATAATAAAAGCAGGAAAAATAATAAGAGAATTAAAAAAAATAATGAAGGTAAACAAATACGACAGCAAGAAGGAATAAACAAAGTAATTAAAGAACATGTATTGGAATTACTTGTTAAGAGAGAAGAAAACATAAAACAAATTTATAAAGGTGAAAAATTAAGAAAGGAAGATAATGAGTATTTAGAACAAAAAGTAACCATGAAAGAATTTAATGAAATTCTAAAAGATACTAACATGAATTCTGCAACAGGACTGGATGGAATTGAATATGGTATGTATAAAAAAAATGAAAGAGTGACAAAAATAATTTTATAGAAGTTATGAATGAATGGTTAGAAACTGTAATTAAAAAGAAAGAGATCTGTACAGGAGTTATAACATTTATATTTAAAAAAGGGAAATAAAGAGGAGATAAAAAATTGGAGACCAATAACACTGAATAATACAGATTATAAAATTGTTATGAGAATAATAACAAAAAGGTTACAGAAAAAAATGGATAGAATATATGAACAAATTGTATTTGGAAGAAAAGAAAAAGGAAGTCAAGAGTTATTATGGGTAATAAGAGAAATAATTTATGATATAAATAAAAATGCAGAATTGAAGGTTATGATAGGCGATATAAGTAAAGCTTATGATAATATTCAATATAAATCATTATGGGGAATTTTGCAGGCATATAATGTAAGCAAAAAATATTACAAGTAATAAAATCTGTTTATGAAATGAACTATGTGAAACTAAATGTAAATGGCTGGATTGGGGAAGAACTAAAATAGAATGTGGAGTAAAGCAGAAGTTCCCAGCTAGTAGTATCATTTTTTCATTAGTTATGAATGTAATACTGAAGGAAATTAATAAAATGTCCAGTAGTGGTGGATACAAAATCATGAAGGAAGTACAATTACTAATAATGTATAATTATGTGGATGATATTGCATTAATTCTTAAAAATAAAGTATGGATGGAAAAAGTAAATGAAAAATTAAGTATAAATTAAAAAAAATGGTTTAAGTATAAATAAGGAGAGAAGTAAAGGATTTGGTTTTGAAGGTATGATAGAAGGCGTTGAGTTCAATGAAAATATATAGATATATTAGGAATGACATTTGGAAGGAATGAATACAGACAACATAAATGGGATAATGTACTCAAAGAAGTAAAGGCTATGGCTAATTTTTGGAAATCATATAGATTTTCATATAGAAAAAAGCACACTTGTTGAACACCATGGTAATAGGAAAAATTGCTTAGGTTGCTAACATATATATATATATATATATATATATATATATATATACACACACACATATATATATATATATATATATATATATATATATATATATATATATACAGACACACACTTCCTATTAAGTATGAAAAGGAATTAATTATGATTATATCCTCTTTTATATGGGGCTCTAGACTGAGTCAAAATAGGGATTCTGTATATGAACAAATAGCAAGAAGGTTTGGGTTTAATAAGGCCTATAGTACATGCAGCATCTTTAATTTTATATAAGGTATTGAAAGGAATTATGAAAGAAAATAAAAACTTAATAGAAATGATGCTATATTATAAATACAAAGAATTGTGGGAAGGAATAGAAGTTAAAAACAAAGTAAAAACATTGTGAATGAAGAAATGGAAGAGTACCAAAAGAAAACTGTATTATGGAAAATAAAAAAAGAATATATGTGAGAAAAATAGAAAGAAATGATACTTAAGTATTATGAAAGTATTTTAATTTATTGATCTATGGAAAGATTTAGAAATAGATAAGAAAAAGGCCATAATAATGAT
This sequence comes from Protopterus annectens, assembly GCF_019279795.1. NCBI lineage: Eukaryota > Metazoa > Chordata > Ceratodontiformes > Protopteridae > Protopterus > Protopterus annectens. The sequence goes on from NC_056744.1 coordinate 240,525,688, forward strand.
GAGATATAATAACTATAAAAAACTACAGAAAAGAAAACCATCAAAAAACAACAGCAAATAAATCCACCACAGGACCGGCCAAAGTACAAATTAACTTTATTGACAAAATAAAAAAGCCCAATGGCCAAAAAATGTATATAATCTATGACTAAGCACTTTCACCACATATAGGCATCATCAGAGTCGTAGTATAAAATCACAACAAATCTTTTATAACCAGTCATCACATCAATTTCCTGTACTGGAATCACCTCATTAATTAATTAAATAATTAATTGTGCAATTCCTTTATAAAATACAGATGTAAGATATTTTAAATAATATAAAATGTAGAATATGCATCTTATAAATACACTCTAAAAATTCATTTAAAATAACATTTAACTTCTAAAATTGTTTCCAGCTATAGATTCAGAAGGCATAAGCCTTTTATATAAACTGTGTAGACATACTGACTTTAAAGATCCTTACTTGTTTTTTTTTAAAGCACGGGAGACCTTTAATAAAAACATTGTGTAGGCATATTGACTCTAAAGTTCCTTTCTTTTTTGTTTTAAAATGCAGGTAATAGAGATGTATTCATTAATGCCTGCTGACAATAACTATAAAAAGATTAAAGAATGTAATGATTTTTATGGACATTGTCTATTAGAAAATTGCCAGTTAAGGCAAATATGCCATACAAAAAAGCAAGATAGAATATGTAATAAATGTGGAGAGTTTGAGATACTGAGCATGTATTTTTGAAATGTGGAATAGTTAATAATTTGTAGAAAGAAATCTGTAAAGATAATAGGGTGAAAAGTGTGTTAAAATTTAAGCAAATAAATATGGATATAATAGAATTTGGTTATTATGGTACACATAAACAGGAAGAAGTAAAGAAAATGGAGAGAGTAATATTTTATGTTTCATGGACTATATGGAACAAGAGACTAAATGAAATTAAATACAATGGAAAATGGACGTTGATAAAGATTTTGGAAAAAGTAATGTTTTGGTTGTGGATAAAAGAGTGGGGGTAAATGCTTAAATTCAACTGTATAATGTATGAAGATTTGTAAATAGATGTAAATAATGTAACTATGTGCATATGTAAATACTATGTAATGTATATATCAATAAAAAAATACCCATTTTGCTTGATCAATTCCTGTTTCTGTCCCAGGTGCAGATGCAGCCCAGAAAAACAGGAAGACAGATAGAGAGAGAGAAGGAGGTAATGGATTGGTGAGAGAAATGTGTGTGGGATTCTGAGGAGGTGTTTCAGAGAAATCTGTTTGATTAAGATGAGTCAGCTAATGATGGATGCATAATTACAACCCTCCAGTCAGAAGTATTGTAGGATGACTGACTTAAAAAAGTGGTAATGCAGAGTGAGCCAGAAAAAATAAGATGTTTCATGGGGAACACTATGAAGAAAATACAGAAGGAGGATGTAGAGACAATCCTAAAGAAAAATGGTGAGATAGAAATGAGAACATATGCAGAGAATGTAAAAGGAGGCAGAAAGGGAGTAGCAGAAAAAAGGTAGAAGAAAATGAAAAATGGATTCTAATTAAAGAAGACAAAAGAAGGAACAGGTATGATATGTGGGGCAATTTAATGACTGCTTTGGATGTAAAAGCACACAAAGTTAGAGCATTTATTCTTATTAACAAAGACACATTTTGTATCATTATATTTAAGACTGTTTTTTCAATGG
>NC_056744.1:240529892-240537392 GCF_019279795.1 Protopterus annectens
TATGAACAGCGTAGTACAATATGTACAAAAAATGTTTAAAGAAAAAAAGAAGGTGGTGAAAAAACACGGAAAGTAAAAAAGTTAATAAAACAAAGACTAAAGAGTTAAAAAAGGAGATTTCTTTAAATGATTTAGATAAAGTATTGGGACAAGTAAATATAGATTTGGCTGCTGGATTGGATGGAATAGTCTATGAAATGTAAAAAATTAAGGGGCATTTAAAGATTTTAAATAACTGGTTAAATGAAGGTTTTATGTATAAAGAATTATGTAGTGGGAATACTTAAATTAATATGTAAGAAGGAAGAGAGAAGACAATTGGAAAAAAAAACAGAGATCAATAGTATTGAATAATGATTATAAGATCTTTATGAAAATAATAGAAAAGAGTTTTGAAACTAAACTGGAAAATATTGTGGAATATAGTATATATAGTATAAAGGGGAAGGGCTGTGAAGAATTATTCATGATAGAGAAATTGTGGATGACATTATGAATAGAGAAGAAGAGAAAATCATGACGGAAGACATTAACAAGGCATTTGGTACAACTGGACTTGACATCATATGGATAATAATGAAAGAATGTTATATAAGTGAAAAAGTTAGGAAATTATGTATGTCAGCATATAATAATAAAGTAAAATACTTGTAAATGGATGTCTAAACCAAGAGGTACATCTGATGGGTGGTATAAGGCAAGGATGTCCAATGAGTTGTATACACTTTTCATTAGTTATGAATGTATTAGTATGTAAAACAAATTACAAAATTAAGGAAGTGGGTATATAACACCTAAAAAGTTAAGAATTCCAGTTCTGTCAACATATGCAGATAACATAACAGTAATTGCAAAAAAACACAATTTGGATAAAAATAGCAATAATTTGCACAAATTAGTGTCTAGAGGTGAGAGGGATAGTTTTAAAACTTGAGATGTATTAAAATAAGAGTATATATTTTACAATGAATTAACTTTCTTTGTTAAGTATAACATTTTGGAATAAATATGCAAGTAGAATTCAACAGGGAAAACAATAAAATAATTAACAGTTAGCTTTTCAGAAGAATATATAAATTATTATTCAGAAAAAAGGCTTATTTTGCTAATTCAGTAATGATGGGGAAAATAGCATACTTAGCAATTGTATTTATGTTGCCAACAGTATTAGAAAAGGAATTACTGCAGTTTTTTTCATTTATATGGGGTTCTAGATTAAACCCAGTAAAAATATAAATGTTTTATGTAACTAAAGAGAAAGGAGGTTTAAGGTTAATTAATGTAGTCAAATATGCTGTTTCATTAAATTTGAATGTTTTAAAGTGTATGAATGAAAAAGATGAGAGATTAGTTGTCAAACTGTATAAATATAAGTATGATAAGTTTTGAGCTATGGTAAAAAAAAGAGTAAAAGAGAAAAAGAGTGTATAAATGAAATAAAATGTTGCCACGAAAAGATAATTTTTGTGGAAAATCAAAAAAACTGATGATATACAAAAAATAGAAAAGTATGATATAAGAATGTAATGATAAAATATTACTTTGTAAAGTAAAAGGAAATATGCCATATAAAAAGAAAAGTGATAGAATATGTTTACATTGTGAAGAAGCAGAAATTATGGAATGTATTTTAGAAATGTAAAAGAGTAAAAAAGTTATGGAGAAACTATGTATAGAAGATTTTTTTGAAGATAGAAAACACGTGGAAAAATAAACATGGATATGATTAAATATGGATATTATAAGGACAGAAGTAAAGTCTGTGTTAAAAGAACAGATTAAAAAGTATAGGTTATATTGAGTGAAAGAATAAATGAAATTATGGTAAATGGGAAATGGATTTTTGCAACAATATTAAATAAAATCAGACAGTGGTTATAGAAAAAGGAGTGGGTGGTCTAATATAAATGAAAATTGAATTTGATTACAAAGGAAATTATGAATATGCATTAATATATTTGGATGTCTAGATATTTGTATATTTTTAAATATGTTGTAAATAAGAGTTACTTTGTGTATAAATAAAGGACCCCTATTCCTTATTATACATGCGGTGAAATCTTTTACATCCACTTAAGCTACAACCAATTCATTCTGGGCCTTGGATTAACATCTTGTCCAAAGGAAAATATTCTCAGGAGTGCAACACCCCCTTTTACTGCATTGCAGTCTCAGTAATTGATCTATATGGTGTGAGCATAGAACCCACAGCCTTCTACACTAAAGGCAAATGTGCTCCTGTTATGTCACTGATACAATCTGCAGATAATTTTGCTGAGGGTGGCAGAATAAATATTGCCACTCATTTTATTTAAAAATATACACTGTAACATTAAATACAAATGATAATAACAAACATGAATTTGGTAACCCAGCTATCATTACTAACTGCTACATAACTGGTATATTATTTACGCACATTATGTTAAGTATAAAAATTATGATAGTTAATGTAAAATACACTTGTATAAGTGTGAAGTCCAAAATATGTAATAAAAATTATATGAGTCATTGCATATAATCATTGTATGTGTAGGACAATCTGTCTTGTAAAGCATGTGGGGATCCTACCTCAGCATGTATTACTCATGCCATGCAACTTTAGGCATATACAATGTATTTACAACCACAAATAACAGCAAGAGGTTCTCCCATTAGATTCTCGGCTTGGCTTGGGAGTGCCTTCTGTGTGGAGTCTGCATGTCCTCCTGGCGGTTGGATAGCGTTCGAAAGACATGCGTGCGTAAATGGGTATTCCTTCGTTGAAGGTTGGGCGTCGATCTGGCACCTCGGCGTTTCGTAAAAATCTACTGCCAATCATTAGCGGACCGGAGTTCCGCTGTGGCGACCCCTTACCGGGAAAAAGCCGAAAGACAAACAACAACAACATAGAACTCCAGCACTATGATCAGTTAAAGTGACACACATACATATAAGCATCTCTTAGGTATATCTCCATTCTTGTAGAAATGTGTGTACCTCCATTTATAGCTTAAAAAGTATGTTCTCCTGTGGTATTGATAGTTAATAAAGAGCATTTACCATTCCATCCTTTTTTATTTTCATGGGTTCTATTCTCAGGTGGTATTAATCAGTCTCTGTATTGTGTCTGCCCCCCCCCCAAAAAATAGCATTATGTCCCAATTCATAACATGGTACATCTGCATAACAATGATTATAATAAACATCATAGAACATTTCATTATTTAATAGTGCAACATGAGTACATAGGATGAGCATCACACATAGTCAAGTCTCACTGCCATATTTCACACTGAATATCCCGCGGTAGTGGTGCTGCGATAGCGTTGTCGCCTTACAGCAAGACGTTGTCCCATTCCATTCTCAGCTAGAGCATCTTCTGTGTGAAGGCATGTGTGAATGAGCGTGCCTTAGTTGAAAGTTGTGCATCAGGGCTGGTAACTCGGCACGTAAAAATCCACTACCAAACATTAGCAGACTGGAGTTCCTCTGTGGTGACCCCTAAACAGGATAAGCCAAAAGACACAACAACAACATTGTTTTTTGAAGGATTCCTTTCTGATATTACTGTCAACCCATGTTTGCGATTTCATGTATGCAAATGCAGCTGGTAAGGTTGTGTATCTTTGTGCACAGTTTGGTACATGCAAGATCCAAGTGGATGCCATTACAGACATATAGTTGTTGGTCTAGTTCAGTAGACATAGCAAAAGTAAACATAATGCTCCATTCAGAGCCTAAAGGTGGTGTGAAGAGGAGTCCAGGATATTTGTGGGACTCCTCATCATGTACTACACCTGCAGGCTTCTGTAGGAGGCTATACTTAGTTTCAGTACAAGGGTGAGACTTGGAATAGCTTGGGCAAGTCTGTCTCTGGTGTAATTGGCATTCCACCCACTGGGGGACAATGCCATCAGTATTGTAGTGACATGAAGAGCTGCATTCAGGAACTTATGAGCTGATGGGGCAATGAATTTAAGCCTGACAAAACCGCTCAGTTTTTTAAGTATAACAAACCATCACCAATCAATGATATAGCATATATTTGCCAGCCAAAACATTTATAAATTATGCTTCCATTTCTGTTTTTTTTTTTGTTCTGTATAGCTACTAAGACTATTTTCTTGAAAAAGAAGCATAAAAAGAGATTGGGTCACCTCAGAGAGGCACAGGGTAAGTATGCATCAGGTATGAGTGGAAGGTCATAATTTGTAGTGCATCAGTCCATATAAGCTTAAGTAGGCACACCTAACCTTTATAAGAAGCATTCATGGTATACCTAACCGTTATATCAAGCATACATGCCTGCTCCAGTAGCTACTAATGATTACATTAGGAAATAAGTACATTAATTTAACTATGTGGAGGTTCAATTCCCAGCAGCATAAATCAGATTTTTTTTTACAGGATAATTATGTAAAAATAATTCACAATATTAAATTACATAAAAAATTCAATATTTTCTAACAGGATGTGTTAACTTTGTAAACATATATCAAATATGCTGCCAATATGCTATATATTGGTAGGATATCTTAATTTCAGTTATAATAGCACTGACATTGATATATATATTATGATACATTGGTGCTTTCACATCTCATCTGGAATTTGTAAAGGCGAACATTGTTATGTGCCATACTTTGTGATATGGCATTGATCCTATTATCTCTGTATTGTCTCGCCAACCCTATATCTTTTTTTTTTGTTTGTTTTTTACATTGCTGTTGCAACCCAAATGATCATCATCACAGGATGTTAGACTGATAGTCTGATCACTGGGCTTTATCCTACCATACCTCCACAGGTGGCTTTGGGGACACCAACACAGGCAGCACAGGTACACATCAGATCTGGGTCTCAACCTGACAGCATTGCCTCCAAAACCCCTGCTCTACTTGAGCCAATTGTGCCAGGTAGCTCTCCCCCTGCTGCTGGTGTCACAGTACCCACTGGGAGTAGTACTGTAGGTAGTGATTTTGTCACTGTAAGAAGCTGACAGGGCTGGTGGAGGACATCATGGAGAGGTGCATCAGAGCCTGAACTTGCAGAGTTGAAAAGGTCCTGTGTCAGTCTGCAGAATCATTGCCACATCCTGCACTGACCCACAGAAATGAGACAGCAGACAATGATGACAGCTCTGAGGGTGAGGACTAGATTTTCATTGTGCTCAGGCTAGATGCTGATGCACCTGTAATATTCTCTATTTATCCCAATCATGGTGTCCCTCAGCTTTTTGTGCCCATCACCATTCCTTTCTGTTTTGCATGTCCTGCATGTCTACACCTGGTGCCTAACTTTCCATTCCAGCCTGACCCTCTTACTCCTAAGCAACCTCCCCCTCTCTCTCTCTACCTACCATGCTCCATGCATAGCTCTCCACTTCACCTATAGCTCTTTATGTACATCATTTTGTCCAATTAACTATACAATATCCTTCTGTTGCTGGCACCCATCCCTGATGTTGTGGCTCTCCAAATTGATCAAATTCTGTTTACTAGTCTTCAATTATCTTCTGAAAAAATGGTTAGCTATGACGCGACTCTCACTACCACCCTGCACATTAAATTATTCTTTCCACAGTGTAGTACCTGCTGCACACTCTTCATTGTCACCTCTGTCCTATCAACTCTTCCCCCCTTTTTAACACATTTAATCTGGTCAAAAAATAGAATCTCACACAACACACATGGCCAGAAATCCATCCGTCTGCAACCCCTTTTTCCCATTTTTGCACATGCAGTTGGGTCATCACTTCATCAGAGACAATCATCTAGAATCAAGGCTCATACCAGTGGGTGGTTAGCCCTGCCAGAGTTGTTCTTTCATACCTCACTCTCAGCTATGGCCAATTTACAATGTCCAGTCCACCTACTGTATGGTTTGGAATGTGGAAGGAAACTGGAGCACCTAGATGAAATCCACATGAACACAAGGAAGACATGCCTACTCTACACAGAAGGTATCCCAGCTGAAAATTGAACTGGAGAACCTCTTGCTGTGAGGTAACAATGCTATCTGATGTGTGTCTATGTAATCTGAGAAATGGACCTTAAAAATGCCTTCTCTTTCTGTCCTCAGCATTTGCGCAGAGCTTGGCATTATGCACCAATGCTGAGTGATGGTAAAATGCATTTCTTGTCCTATGCAAAATGTGGTGAGTTTCTGCCATTGTCCAAAATAGTCCAGTTATCTTAGCACAAATGTGCTTAAACACTCAGTGCTATAGCAAAACCGGCTAAAAGTAGTAAAATGTGATACAGTTACTCATCAGTATTTATTAGGCTTCTAGATGTCATGCACTATTCAAGCTGTCAGTGTTCCTTAAAATGTGTGATTTTTAGCTCAATTAAATATGGCTACTTATGTGATGAGCTGAGATAATCCTCCATTCTGGATGTCTTGATTTTATACTGTCAAGGGCTCAAATCCTGAAGTACATCATGCAATTATGTAACATTTTTCCATATTAGTAATTTGTGTGCAACTGTATTCTCCATATGTTATTAACACACCACTATCCTCCTTAAGTCCTTATCATGGTTCTACTCACCTACCCCTTCTTGATCCATACTGGAACCACTTTATTGTACAGAGCAATAACTCTAAAGGGTACAGATTTCCAAAGGATGACCACATTTCTGCATCTTAATTTTTGGTGCAAATTTCTGTCAATTCATCAAGTATTGAAGTCATGGAGTAATGCCGCACATTTGATTTTCAGACTATATTTCGGTCATAAAATGCATAATAACAGAACCTATTATTCTAACAACTTTGTCAGTTTATAAGAACATTATTGAAACATTGTTCTAAACTCTTTCTCCACAGCATTTCTGTGATTCCCAGTGCTGAGCAGCACCTGTAACTTATGGGACACGGTAGTGTACAGCTTATCGCAAAAACTGGTAGATTTTGCCTTCAGCCACATTAGTCGGATGCCCTTTGTGATACTTCATTTAGACTTGCTGTCCTATGGAAAGACAGACTAATAGCACTGTGACAAAACAGTTATTATCATCTCTTGATCAGGCTGCAGAACTGCATCTATGCCATATGGGATGTTGTGACCATAACTAGTGTTGTGAAGTACGCTGCCCACCATCTTCCATGCTCCACAGTGTTTCCATACACCAGGGTTTCCAACAGAATTAACATGCTAAGTCCCCAATGTGTTTCATAATCATTCAGAAAATGTTAGTCTTCCAAGAAATATATGTAAGACATTAATTACAATAAAAACGTTATGTGTTTATAGGCATAGTACTATAGGCACAGGTGGACAATATTGCTGATATACCCACATAAGTTGATGGGATGAATGTGGTTTAATTTCCATACTTGTTCTGAAGTATATTAATTATGAATCATGCATGTCTGCTATACAAGTGTTGACTGCACTAATCAATCATGTCATACAAACACATACAGTTGTATAATAAGAGTTAAGATGTGCCTCAAAAAATGCATAGTTACCACATATGAGGGATGTCTAAATAAGCATTTGCATTAGCCATA
>NC_056744.1:240542392-240604892 GCF_019279795.1 Protopterus annectens
TCATACATATCTGCATGTACGTTGATGCATGTGCCCTGTTCACATATCCAAACCTGATGGCCTGTTGCCACCAATCAACTCTGCATGCTGTCGGAATGTGCACTGTTGTTCTAAATATGCATGTGTTATGCTTGCTGCTCAATGTTCGGGATTCATGGGTGTTTGGTTAATGGGAATACTGATGCATGCTGTTACAACTAATTTTGAATGGTGTTGTTTGTTACTAACCCAAAATGCCATAAAATACTGCTAAACATAGGACAACAGGGAAGGCGGGTTCCAGCGGACCCACCTCTCCCACCTCAGCTGGCGAGTGCACCTGGCACCAGTGCCCAGGCCGGGACCCCCTCCTCCGGTGGCCCTGTGCCATCTTCGGGTGAATGCGCTGCAGGGGATGGGGCTCATCCCCCCTCTGCAAGCGTGGCTGGAGGAGAGCCTCCACTCACCCTCCATAGGGTCCGGACTGTGGTGCGTAGTGAGATCAGGCATTCTGTAACTGATTCCCTATGCCAGCTCGGGGCAAGAGTGGCACAACTCACAGGTGTGCCTGCCCATCCTATCCAGCCCCAGCACAGCACCAGCCTGGGCTGTGAAGGCACAGTGGTAACTGCCCATGGGTGGGGATCTCAGTTCCACTGTTGCCATCTGTGGGCTCATGGGCTTGCGATATCCAAACATCTGTCCCCGTCAATTGTTTACCCCCCACATGTGTCATACTCCGCCCCTGTATGCATCCTGTTTGTCTTGTCTGTTAACCTCCCCAACCTACCTCCCCAAATATACCTACTTCCTGTACCTCACATTCCACTCTCACCTGAAAAAAAAATAAAAAAAGGGCACTCTGTTCCCACAAAAAAATTACGCCCCATACATAGCTGCCCAATTCACACACATGTCCGCTGGACATGTAAACTGATAATTCTAATTGGCAGTACAACATATTTTGTTGTCCTCACCCCTCTCTCAGGGGTGGAAGGTTTCAAATGTCACAGCAAATGTCAAACATATGTACAGCTATTGCAGTTAAAGAAATATGCAGCTATGGACCTTCCCTACACCCAGCCTGCACATCCCTAGCTGGTGTCCCCGCTGACTTCCTGCTTACAACTGTTGAAAAATGCCTTATTCACTCTGCATGACAAGGCCCTAGTACTGCTCAGCAGCAAAATAAAATACCCCTGTAAGTGTCAAACCCCAGACCTTGGGCTCACCAGACTGCATGAAGTGCCACCAAGCCACAGCAAACATATAAATTAGTGCTGAAAGAACTATATCATGCATTACAAGGAGTGAATGTAAATGGAAAATAGGAAAGCCATAGCAACACATTCCAGTAAAGACAAATATCAGGCATTGAAGGAGTGAATGTAAAGGGAAAATACAAAATCCATAGCAACACATTGCAAGAACTACTGTTGTATGCCAGTTAATCCTCAAATCCCACAGGTAAGTACATACTCCCATGTAAACAGTGTTAGAAATAGCAGGTGTGAGTTAACATACACACTGAGAAGAGTGAACTGGAAGAAGCAACAGTCAGGTTTCAGTACAACATGCATTTCCGTGGCTACAACACAGCATTAGATATGAGAGATATATCAACCTTCTGACTCACACAACAGTGCCCACAGCAAACCAGCATGGTCCCCACCTTGCAAAACTGAAAGGCCTACGCGTACCTAACCTATCATTTTATAGCAGTGACCTGAAATCACAGTGAGAACTGCAATTACCACACAGCAGGAAAAAAAAATAAAACAAACAAACCAAGCCAGCAGAAAAAAGGTTGCTATGTGTACATATCAATGTAGGTTGTAGTGTGTGGCATTGAAAACAGCATGCAGTGCAGGTATATGTCATGTGGTGGTGAACTTCTGTGGGACTGAGCCAGTGAGACCTGCTACAGCTATACGGCCTGAGGACAGCATAATGCATTATGCACAACACTGTGCAATATCATTACAGAATGGTATGTCTCACAACTGTTTCAGAAGTGATATTCCTACCATGAAAGGTGGGCAGTCTATGTGCCCACATGTGCATGTATACGTACAGCAATGGATGTTTAGAAGTGTGTGTGTATATATATATATATATATATATATATATATATATATATATATATATATATATATATATATATATATACATATATACATATATCTATATATATATATATATATATATATATATATATATATACATATATCTATATATAAACATATATATATATATATATATATATATATATATATATATATATATATATATATATATATATATATATATATATATATATATGTACATAGAGAGGTATGTACAGGTAGATACAGATATATAGATAGATAGAATATGTATATACATATAGATATAATAGATACATACATATATAGATATATAGATACATACATATATATACAGATAGATATGAATGTCTATAGATATGTATATATATATATATATATATATATATATATATATACACATATATGTAGATATGTATATATATTTACATATATATATATATATATATATATATATATATATATATATATATATATATATATATTGATATATATATATTTATATGTAAATGCATATGTATGTATATATAGATAGATAGAATATGTATATACATATAGATATAATAGATACATACATATATAGATATATATGTAGATACATACATATATATACAGATAGATATGAATGTCTATAGATATGTATATATATATATATATATATATATATATATATATATATATATATTTATATATAGTGGTTTGTATATATATATATATATATATATATATATATATATATATATATATATATATATATATATATACACATATATGTAGATATGTATATATATTTACATATATATATATATATATATATATATATATATATATATATATATATATATTGATATATATATTTATATGTAAATGCATATGTATGTATATATATATATATAGATATAGATATAGATATATATATATCTATATGAAGAGAGAGTGAGAGAGGGGGACATGGGGGCAAATGTACTGCAACAGGTGCCTGGTTACCAAGGCATGGACTGAACACCAGTGTTGATATGGCAGTACCATACCCCATTCCAAAACATGTTACCCACTAACTACCACATAGGTGGTTGCCCGCCTACCACTGGACGTGTCAGAAGGGAACATGGGACACAGGTGTACAATAGCCTCCCCTTTGATATCTACAGTGGCACACTAGTCTTGTAATCCCTGTACATGGTACGTGTCATCACAAAAGGTGTGTCAGCTAGGGAAATGTAAGTCAATGTACCCTTCTACACCTCACAATGTGCTATGCAGTATGTACCTCCCATGAGAACTACAACAAGTGGAAAGGCCACAGATATACCTAACAAAGACTGATAATGCCCTCAAACACATTCCCTATGCAGACTCACTCTCAAAACCACAGCTAGAGTGCCTTGCATACTTCCTACACAGAGGTTACCACTGCTGGACATACACAGTTATGTCACACCCATACCAGTTGGCCAACCACCATGGCAACATCTCACAATCCGTCCAGCCTACATGACCTAGGGCCCTAATCCTTGTCACTGCACTAAACAGCACATGCTGGAGGTACAGGTTTCTATACACAAATATGCCATACCCTGGAGTAAACCACCCAGCATTAACAAACAAGGCTCCTTATTAGTAGATGCCATACATACCCCTGATGAATGTTATGGAGATAGGTAATATGCCCTGTGAGTCACCTCTGTGTAACCGTTTCACAGGAGCAAGTAAAATCACATTACATGTGTCCCAAAGGGCAAGGTAGCATATGGCTAGGCTGCCCTAGGCTGAGGGCCAATAGCATAGTACCTACCTATGACACAATGCACACACACATGTACTCAGTGCAATACCAGCTATGTGATGTTGAATGAGTGTGACACTGATTGTGTGCAAGGTCTGTAAAGGTGTGATAGCTTAGTGTGAGTTTGTGTCTGTCATGGTAGTTGGTGTCCTTGGTGTGAGGCCAGAGAAAGATGGGTCAGTTATCGGGATGCAAACATAGTAGATTGGAATATGTTGTGCCGTACCTCCTTGTGTACGACTGCGGTGTCCCATCATAGACAGAAGCAATACATGTATGCTCAGTAAGTGGTACTGCTGTTGAATCCAGCTCACATATGAACTGTTGTACTACCTGATGTTGTAGGCCTAAACACTACAGTATGGTGTATGTTCACATTCCCTGGTAACACTGTCTGGTGTGTTTCCTGTAGTCTGCAAAGATTACATACCTCATGCATAGGTATCTGTAAGTAGGGGCACACAGTACTATAAGGTACACAGTTAATGCTCATCTGTGTTGTCATAAATTTGTGTGTTGTATGTATGTGTAATGTGTGTGTAATGATGCCTGTACCATGGCCGCAATCACATGTGTGTTACAGGGTATGTGTGTGTACCTGGCAGCATGTATACTCTGTGACAGCAGTATGCTGGCTATAGTAACAACTGTGCACATATGTCAGGTAGGGGTATGGCATCAAAGACTAGGGTGGATTACCGTTGAAACTGTAAATGTGCATTGCATTCATTGCACGGGATGACAATATTCTTCATCCATTAGCTTGATACATACCCCCAGCATGAGGTTGCGCATTGTATCCCACACAGTGTGCCGAGTGCTTGTGTATACTAGTTTGTTGCATGGAGTGTGGCAGGCACTGTGAGACAGTTGTGGGCTGAGCACTGATATGTGGTATCAAACATGTGTATCCCCTGATAGACAGACAGATGCTGTATATGGCAGTTAAGTGATATCAGTACATTAGAATATTAAGTGTGCCACATGACTTGCTCACATATTTTTCTTTTCCTTCCAGGGTAATGGTGCATCAGCGAAACCCACCTTATACAGCATAAAATGATCAGGAGATCCACCAGAGTCTGGTGCAGAATTATTGTGTGCTGTTTTGCAGGACCAGCCAGAACCAACATGAGAGGGCGGCACTGTGGCAAGATCTTGTCCATCGGGTAAATGACATAGGCATGCATAACCGGACATATGAGCAGGTACGCCATAACTGCAGTGATTTAATTAGACATGTCCAGCAGCATGCGTCTGATATCCACAGACAACAGCTTGCCACAGGCAGTGGGGTACCTATCCACCCCCCCTCACCAGTGTGGAGGAGCACCTCCTAAGTGTTGTGGCTCCAGGCCAACAACAGCAACATCCACAAACATGTGTCATCATGGATGCCGGAGCCACCAAGCATGTTGAAATGGAGCATGCAGGTAACATGCCATATCTGTAGTTGACTGTTCTCTGTACTGGTAGTTTATGCATGTGTGAGATGTGTACTTTTTGTGTAGCTGTTAACCTGCCTATTCTTCTGCAAGATTGATATTCTGAGCATAATCTGTACACCTGTGAAAGCCACCTGTTGTACTACTGTACTTTATCATACTCACAGTATCAGTGGCACAGTTGTGGCCACTGGCAATCACTCTCATATTTTTGCAGGTCCCTCTGGAGTGACAGCAAGGCAGCCAATCCATGCTGGTGAGTGTGTAATAACAATACTATTGCTAATGACATGTGCATGTCATATGGAGGTGTAGTCTGTGCACATGTAACAAACCTATGCATAATGCATGCTGTGCATGTTTGCTGTGAGACTATGCATATCCCATTATTCTCAATAGCTGCCTCACTCACATACAATACACAGAGCATGACACACATATGTGGCAACACAGTACTGGACATTGTATTGGCATACCTGATACACATGCACACAACACACACATGTTTGGCATACACACTACACCTTAGCCTGCTACACATGTCCAGTTATGACGCCTGCTGTATGGCCACCCTTCAGTATCCCACTTATCATCTATGCAGCACACATAATATACCTGAGGGGTAGATGCCTATCATATCTTTGTGCAACAGTCTTGAACAAATAATACATTCATGTTAGGCAATGCTCACTATTGGCAACCTTACAAACCCATGTAACAAGTGGCTGTGTAATTGTGGATGTAGTCATGTTACTGCTCATCAGGTACAGCATGCTAGCTGCCTGCCGGGCACACATTATTATTGTTGACTGACCACAAGAAGCATGTTGATCATGGCTCATGTTACTACCCCACATCCAGTTCCACCGACCACAAAAGTACACATAGCAGTCATTGCGTAGCACAGTCATGTGTTGTGTGTGTGTGTGTGTGTGTGTGTGTGTGTGTGTGTGTGTGCAAATATATGCACCCACAGCTTGTAACACTTGCACAACATTGTTATGTCCTTGTACACATTGTGTCCCAGGGTGGAGACAATCACTGAACAACTACATACAAGCATCAAGTACACGTATACTGTTATTAACAAGGGCTGTCTACACTTGCACTGCATGTTCCACTGCAACACATAATCTGCATGCTGACACGTGTGCAGTGATGTTTTTCCTTGTGATACTGTCACCCACCCTAAAACAGTATTGTGTATGTGTTGGATTGCAGGTGTGTCTGTGTTTGTATCTGCTGTACTGAGGAGTGTGCCTGTGTGCTTGTGTGCCCGTGTGCCCGTGTGCCTGTGTGCCCGTGTGCTTGTGCACCTGTGCGCCTGTGTGCATGTGCGCCTGTGTGCATGTGTGCATGTGCACCTGTGTGCATGTGTCCATGTGCACCTGTGTGCATGTGCGCCTGTGTGCATGTGTGCATGTGTGCTAATATCGTGTACACATTTGTAAACTGTGTTTCCTATCTTCCTCTCACAGGTTCTGATGTTGCTCTGGTGGAGTGCAGCAGGGAACCTGAAGCCACTGCTGGGGATAGTGATTATGATGATACATGTGTGATGGCACAGGGAGGTGTGACAGTGTCTGTCATTGGTCAACCAATTGACACTACACAGCAGTCAACCCCATCAATGCGCACAGTCATCCTGCCGATACATCCATTGTCACCAATGTCCTTAGCTGAGGGACAGCATACAGTGGGCATTGACCAGGGTAGTGTGGTATCATTGGCACATGCATCCCCTCACAGCAGCCATGGCTAGATTCCTGACATGGTACCACACAGGCAGATGTCCAGGGGTTCTCGCGGGAGCATCCGTGGTCATACTGCCCCTGTCAGACGTGCCCACAGAGGTCTTTCAACCTCAGCTCTGTTCTGGGCTGTAATGTAGGCACGTATGGAATAGTACACCAGACAGGGTCTGAGGGAGATTAGAGCACATCGCACTGCTATGAATGACACTTCGCGTGACATTGCGTCTGCCATCCGTAACATCAGCGAGGTCATTGATAGACGTTGGGGGGACGCATTAGATCTCTTCCACAACTACATGTCCAGGAGCCAGGACAGTGCAGGACGGTTGAGGCATCGACGTGGACGTATGCCAGCAACATTATCAGCTGGCAGTCATCGAGGGTGACAATAAACCTACAGCCGCTCCCATAGTGCCAGTACCAGCCCCAGCAATGCTGGGTCTGTGCTGTCATTAGACCATCCGAGAAGACCATGTGCACATGGCTCTGGACAGTCCCAGCAGGGACATGTGTCCAGTCAACAACCCACTGCTTCTGATGACAGTACCCAGTCTGTACCTGATTCTGTCCATAGACCCCCTGCCAGGCACAGGTACCATGTCCGTGGCCAGAGACAGTGATCTGTATGACCTTTCAGGTACAGTCTGTGGCTGTCCACAAACACCCGTATATGGCAGCCACGTGGTGGAACTGTGTGCATGCATACACACACACATAATGCTAACACCTAGAGCTAACACATACACACACACATATTGCAGCAACATTGCCCCATGTTGTACTGTTGTCCCTCACTAACACACACACACACACACACATACATGTCAATTGGATGTGTCAATGGCAGACTCTGGCAAACCAAGTACACACCCTGTGCATATGATGAAACTGTGCCACCTCCTGCCATCTGTAACATTGATGCAGGAACAGGGTAGCATGGTGCTGATGCACAGGGTGACTACATAGCACTGTAGTAATATTATCATGCTGTTAAAAGTACAGTGTAATGATATTGTTGTGGGTATATTCGAGCATGCATGATGCATTACCTATGTTTGTCATTGCAGTTTTGTATACACCAGTGTTAATTCCCAAAATGCACTGTCTGCACATGTGCCACATGGCTGTTGTGTGTACCTGTGCCTGCATGTGTTGGGGTGTGGACAGTACATGTGTGATGTTTGCAGCACTGAGTTGCAGGTATTCATTTGTGAACATGGTTAGCATGGAACATGACATGGTTTGACAGTATGCTGTGGGTGATACGGTTTCCAAATGTCAATGGTCTGCATTCTGGTAGTATACACAGCTTACATAGCCTGACATTCAGTGGTCATTACATGGTGTCTCCTCAACTGATACACAGATGTAGGAACCTGGTGTCAGTGATATCCCTGCAGTACTACACTATACCAGTAGCTATTCTTACTGAGCCCCATACATCCCTGGGAGCAATACTCTTTAGCATATAGCAGTCTCACGTACATGCTGACACACTACGGATATTTCCATCCACAACTGCAAATACATACAGTGGCCTACAATGCATTCTACACATGACACACCAAACCACCACAAGGGTATCATACGGACAGATACCTATTGTCCAAGCCATGCTGTATTGCTGTAACGCAACTGTGGCGTTGGCATCGGCATGTAGTTAACATAGTATTCCAACAGTACCATGTAGGTGGTAGCACCCATCGTGTAGAACGGGTAATGGTGTGTACATGTGGACAAATGTTATCTTGTCTTTCCTGTGATATTCACATTTCCAAAGGTATTCTGCAGTCCCTCGGTGTATCACCTAAGCAAGAAGGTGCCTATATGCATATCGGCAACAGTTGCCATACACCTACACTGGGTGTACATCACTCACAGACTTTGCTGTGTTTTAACATGTCTGACATATACTCCAGACATGAACCCTCACCCACATTAATCTATCAAAGCTTTCATGGGTGTGTGTCACATAGTTGGCCTAGGACACAGATCACTGCAGTAGCCTGCATTGTCACCAACATACATGTATTGCCTAAGGTCTGGTAAGCTGCGGCACATGCTGGTAAAGGTAACAACTGTATTCATATGGGGCAGGCTTCACACATAGGAACTATTAAAGGTCAGAGGTACATATCTGTATGTGGCACACACATACCTGATGTGTGCATTGAAATTACTGTTATAATAATATGTCATACAATAATAAAAGCAAAACACACATCGACAAACACACACATGGCATTTGTAGGATTCAAACCCCTACCTAACTATGTTATGATACTTGAGAGAGACGCATCAGCACAGCACGCTATTCACATTACTGGATGATTTCCCTTCTCCTGCTGTATTTATAGGGTGTTGACATCATCAGTCTTTCCAAAGAGGAATGTACATCTTTTAGTGTGTTATCCCAGTCTTCAAAAAGGCCATTCCTTTCACAAAGAATTGCATACATACACACCTCCCTACATCTTTTAGTGTGTCATCCCAGTCTTCAAAAAGGCCATTCCTTTCTCAAAGAATTGCATACATACACACCCCCCTGCCCCCGATACTTGAGAGAGACGCATAAGCACAGAGCGCTATTCGCATTACTGGATGATTTCCCTTCTCCTGCTGTATTTATAGGGTGCTGACATAATCAGTCTTTCCAAAGAGGAATGTACATCTTTTAGTGTGTCATCCCAGTCTTCAAAAAGGCCATTCCTTTCACACAGAATTGCATACATACACCCCCCCCACACACACACACACACACCGTTTGTAGGATTCAAACCTCTACCTAACTATGTTATGATACTTGAGAGAGATGCATTAGCGCAGCATGCTATTCGCATTACTGGAAGATTTCCCTTCTCCTGCTGTATTTATCGGGTGCTGACAACATCAGTCTTTCCAAAGAAGAATGTACATCTTTAACTATCCCTCAGTATGGGGGATAACAATATCTGTGCATTAACAGACACCTAGTTCAGGGTCACATATACACACTGACACTGCCAGGTTATGTTCTATAGCATGCTTCGTGACCACAGGACTTGTAACACACAACACAAGTAGGGGGTGTATCCATATACATCACAGATACACACACCTCTGGGTTGGTACCACTGCACTAAGCATGACAGGCCATACATATACAACTACCATTGTGCAAAACTGCCTTTTGGTTTGGTGTGTAGTTCAGATCACCCCCCCATATCCAGTAACCACACTTGGCTTTCCTGGAAACAGTGTAGGCTATGCAGGTCTTCACACACACCATTATAGTGGTTGACTTCAGGTACACAAATATTGACTGGGGATACTACTCAGGCCCTCAACAACATCACCCTACAGCCACTACAATTTGTGAATCCATGTGCTATGGCACAACCAGTCACCACACCCACAAGGGGGAATACATATTGGACCTGATCATCACCAACATGGGGACTCTATGTTCCACACCAGAGGTAGAACCATCATTGTTAAGATCAGACCATAAACAACTTTCCCTGGACATTCATATCCCATCCCCACCCCCAGCCAAGGAAATCACTGTAAAGAATTTCTCAAAAGCAGACTTTGCACTTGTGAAGACTGGGGTGGAATACTTCAAAGGCCCCGTGCTTGAGGATAATACAGCCCAATCTGCAGAATCCTTTACAAATGCATCGTATGAGCACCTGCAGGTATGCATTCATCATGCTATCCCAAATAAAACCATGACTCCTCCAAAACAGGAGACCTGTCTGGTTGACCCCAGCCATATATAAGCTGTACAACAGAAGGAGGAAGCTACTACATAACAGAGCAATATCCCACAGACCCACATAGATCATAACCTCTCCTTTGCTAATAACATTGACAGAGTCATTGCAAAGACCTTTATATAGCCCTCCTTATCACATGGGTGTTTGCATGTAGATCATGGGAGGTCATTGTGGCCCTCTACTAGTCACTCATCAGGCCCATGTTTGACTACAATGCCCCTTTTGGGGTGTACCTTACCCAACACCTGCGGCAACTACTGTGAACACAACAGTACCTCCCCAAGAGGATCATGGGCTACA
This sequence comes from Protopterus annectens, assembly GCF_019279795.1. Classification (NCBI taxonomy): domain Eukaryota; kingdom Metazoa; phylum Chordata; order Ceratodontiformes; family Protopteridae; genus Protopterus; species Protopterus annectens. The sequence continues at coordinate 240,553,520 of NC_056744.1, forward strand.
CACAGATGTCTTATGCAGCTCAACTAATGGATCTCCAGCACGCCTACTCAGAGGTGATCTATGCCTGACGTACGCAGCCATTTCAAACCCAGAAGTAATGGACATGCTCCACCTCATAACATCCAAGACCCTTAGAGCTACACACTCCAGGGACTTAATCCTCAGCACAGAAATAAATAGGACATGCTGCAGGGACAGATTCATTACCCAGAGGCTCCCCTCACTCTGGAATTGAATCTCAGTTAAAGTTAGACATAGCCCCTCGCCAACCCTCTTCCAGTGAAATACAGCCGCATGGATGGGAAATTACAAATTCACCCCTGGGATCTCCACTGTGTCCCTGCTTGACAGAGGCACAGCAAACTAGTCTTAAAGGGTGCCTTCTGTGACCTACTTTACAGAGGCACAGTAGGCTACTCTACTGGGGAGGTGGACGCCAAATACACTCTGCCTAAGCTTATGAATTCCCTAGGGCAGACAGCCTAGTATTGACCTCTGCACCTATGTTTATGTTCGGGATGCACAATATTTGTTGCTGCTACTGTTTGCAGGTCTTTATTGCTGTAGCTTTCTCAGTTTCTATGAACAACTTGTGTATCTGTGTAACATGTTTGATCATGATAGGGTTCCAGTATATTAAAATATGTGTCTATTGTCATTTAACTGTGTGCACAGGGTGGATTGCTGGATTGTGGGGGGGTTCCTGGCTTAACACATACAACTGCCAGATATGTGTGACTGACTGCTATACTCATACATGGCCTAAGTGTGTGAGCATGCCCAGTTCAGGCTTTCCATGGTTTGTTGCCTGACATATGTCTCATTTATCCAAGTGTGTGAGCATGCCCAGTGTGACCTTTCCATATGTTGTGATCTGGAGTCCACTACATTTCTGGTTGTGTGTGAACATGACCAATATTGACATTTATACTGTGTGTGTTGGAAGTCATGTTGTGTTCTTACTGCCAGACTCCTTTGTGTCATAACTCAACAGGGATTATGCTGTGCCTGCAGGGTTTCCATGTGATAGTTTGCAAAGACTTGGCAACATTCTCTCATACTGGTTGAACACCGCAATACTGTCATGGTGTAGTGGTTCAGTACTTTCATTATGGTGCACAGTATCATGGGTTTGAGTCTCATCACTGCTTTAAATGTTCATACTGAGCAGACCAGACTGGTTAAGGGCCAGTTGGGCAACTATGAGCATGTTGCATTTTGTTCAGCTATGGCCTGCTTAAACCAGGTTTGTCTGACATTGCTGTGTATTCACAAACTTGGGTGGACATTGCCAAACATTACTCCACATTGACCACAGTTGTACTAGTTGGTGTGTGTGATTCTGTTCATAGGTTCATACTAGGCTATCTGCCCTAGGGCATTTATAATCCTAGCCAGAGTGTGTTTGGCTTTCAACACACATTTTAAATGGAGTTTGCCATGACATTTTTCAAGGTTAGTATACTATGCCTCTGTCTAACAGTGACATAGAAGTGATACCCAGGGTAAACCTACAAACTCCCATCCACTCATCAAGATTCCTCTTGAAGAGAGTCAATGAGGAACTCTGGCTAACCTGGAGTGGGGGTTTACTCAAGAGTGGGGGGAGCCTCTGGGTTATGAATCTGTCACTCCAGCATGTCCTATTTATTTCAGTCCTGAGGTTCAGGTCTCTTGAGCGCGTAGCTTGATGGGATTCTGATTTTCCGAGGTGCAGCATGTCCATCGATTCCAAGTTGGACATGGCTTTATACATCAGACACAGATTGCCTCTGGGCAGGCAGTATGCCACTGAGTGGAGCTGCAGTTTCTTTAACCGGGCAGCGAATGGCATGTGTTTGAGCCCTTTGATCCTCCTGGTGAGGTACTTTTGTGGTCTTTCCAGCTGCTGCAGGTGTCTGATAAGGTACATCCCACAAGGGGCATTGTACTCAATTATGGGCCTGATGAGGGATGAGTTAAGAGGCACGATGACCTCCCCTGATGTAGATGTGAATACCTTCATGATTAGGTGGGCTATATGAAATGTTTTTCTAAACACTTTGGCCACGTGGTTATCGAATGAGAGATTGCTATCAGCTTGGGTCCCCAGGTCCATTATCACTTCTTCCATACTTAATGGGTTACCACCTATGTGGTAATTTGTGGGCGCAGTTTTTGACAAAGGGGAGGACTATGCACTGTTTTGTGTTTAGCTTGAGGACATGGCTCTGGCACCAGTTGTCTGTTTCTATGAGGCCCTTTTGTAGGATGCTTGTGTCAGCTGGAGGGTCGATTATGGCACCCAGTTTGCAGTCATCTGCAAACTTGTTCACCAACAGTCCTTCTGTGTTGGCCTGTACCTCTGAGAAATATATACCAAACAAGGGAGGTCCCAGGACTGAGCCTTGTGGGATGCCACTTGTAGCTGGTTTGGGATCTGACATGGCTCCAGCATTTCTGACCATGTGAGTTCTGTCCTTGAGCCAGTTTGCAACCCATCTAGTGACATAGGGGTTTATATTGAAGCTGGTGATCTTATCTATGATGACCAAGTGGGGTACTGTATGGAAGGCTTTTGCGAGGTCCAGGTAGGCTGTGTGGACCACCTTCCCCTCGTCAATGGCCTTAGTGATTGTTTCAAATGACTCAACCAGGTTTAAGAGGCAGGATCTGCCCTTAACAAAGCCAAACTGGGTAGGATCCAGTGTCTGTAGGTCCCCAATATGTTTATTTCTGAGGTCCATGATGATCCTTTCCATAGCTTTGCAGACCAAGCTAGTCAGGCTTCTGGGGTGATAGTTTGCAGTATCCATTGAGGCACCACCTTTTTGGAGAGGGACCACTGTTGCTGTACACTGCTCTTTGGGTACATATCCTGTGGTAAGGCTGAGATTGAACAGTGGTTTTATGTTTGCGTTCAATTCTTCTTGGGGTTCATGTTGGACACAGCCCAGGACGCCGTCTGGTCCCATTGATGCTGTGTATTTTGCTTTGGAGAGGCTGGCTGTTACCTGAGCATCTGCAATGTCAGGGGGCCAGCACTCTGCTGGGATAGATATTTGCCCTTTTGGTGGGGAGGGGGGGAGAAGTTTGCACTGAACCTGTCAGCTCACATGTTGGCAGTGTCTGTGGGTTTGGTGTATTGTTTGTCATTTTGGACTACTTCTGAGCATATCTGGGTATTCCCACACAGGTTCCTACCATAACTAAAGAATGCCTTGTGATTATCCTTGGTGTCCTGTTCAATTTTTATCTCAAAGATGGCCTTAGACGATCTTATGTGTGGCCGTAGTTTTTCAATAATACTGATCAGAGATGCCTTCCCTTTTTGGGATTTTGATCTATCATATAGTAGCTTCCTCCTTGTATTGTATGGTTTGTTTATGGCTGGGGTCCACTGGACAGGATGCCTGGCTTTGGAGGATTGGGTCTTGGTTTTATTTGGGATTCCATGATCCATGCATTCCTGAAGGTGTTCATAGAATGCGTTTATAAAGGGTTATGAGGTCTGGGCCATATTTTCCACAGGCACAGGGGCTGTGAAGGATTCCACCTCAGTTTTGAGGAGTGTGACATTTGCTTTAGTGAATAATTTTCACTGTGTTTTTCTGGCCATGGGCTGGGATCAGGATGTGAATATCCAATGAGATTACTCTCTGGTCTGATCTTACCAGTGAGGGATACACTTCTGGTCTTGGGCATAGAGTCTCCATGTTGGTGATGATCAGGTCCAGTATGTTTTCCCCTGTTGTGGGAGTGGTAGCAAGTTGTTCCATAGCATTTTGGTTTATAAATTCTGGGAACCTTTGGGCTAGGGTGTTGGGGCTAGGGTAATGCTCCCAGTCTATGTTTGGGTAGTTGAAGTCACCCAATATAATGGTGTTTGGGGAGACCTTCATATTTGCATGTGTTCTCCAGTTGGCCAAGTGTGGTTCCTCGGTTTAGGAGGGTGGTCTGTAGCAGGCTATGAACTGGAAGGTGGTTTTAGCCACTGTTAGTTGCACATGGATAGTCTGCGATGCTTCATGCTGTGCCACCAACCTGGGGGTGTGGGTATCTTTGAAAAATATTGATACTCACCCTCCTTTTGTAGTTTGTTCCATGTTTTGCAGATGTAAAGCATGGTATGAGGTGTAACCTGTTAATGCTAGGGTGCTCTTGGGAGCCGTGAACCAGGTTTCTGTTACTGCACAGATATCACCATTCGCCATGCTGAGGAGAGTTTGGAGTGGGTACATCTTGCAGTTTAGACTTCTGGCATTGAGTAGCATTACTTATAGTTTCTTATCCCTTGTGATACCTATGGAGGTGGGTTTGTGTTTTGAGCCTTACCTAAAAAAGGCACTATGGGGGTGACAAGAGCCTTTGGCAATATCCAAAAGGCCACAGGTGATAGGTGAAATCCATCCCTAGCGAAGCATCATGTCTTGTCGAGCATGTCATCCCAGGCTGACAGGCATTGTATCCCCTTTCACTGACACCAATACTTAAGCCAATTGTTGTAATTGATCATCTTGTCTTCATATTGTGGCCTCATGTTTGGTGATGGTAGAATGATACTCATGGTCAAGTTTGCATATACTACATGGTGGTAAATGCTGTTTAGCACTACCTTACATTGCTTAACACATGGCAATTATGCCTCAGGTGGTGCTGCAGGGCTGCCTATGTCAGATGCACATACTGCACTCCCTATACATGTTTGGAAACAGGTAGTGTCAAGTTAGGCATCCCTTTTACTATATGTGTGAGTCAGAGAGAGGTATCATTTCCAGGGTTCCAGCTTAAACGTGCGCACTCACGCTTCCACGCGCACACTCTGTCTTACTCGAGTTTACAGGCATGCACACACGCGCATACCCGCTCAGCAAGAAACTTTGGTGTTATCCACAGTATACACCTTCCATTTCTTGGCTTTCCCTGGCCTACCTGTTGACACACCTTTTTCCATGATGTCTAACTGACAGCTAAGACATGCCACTGTGCTCCAATGAGCTTCACTACTTTCATACATACCCCCCTTGTGATGTCACCTATCTCCTACTCTGTTCCTCCCCATATCCTACTCCTACACTCCACTGACTGTGCTCATTTGCTATGTAAAAGTGCAATTCACTATCCTAACACTCATTTACATAGGACTGCCTATTAATGCTTGGTTACATGTCTTAGACTGGGCTTCTCCCCTTAGCAACCCCTGCTCGGTGGCCATGTTGTCTTCAGCCTGCTATTCCCTTACATTGTCATTTAACAATTTACATAAATTCCATGTTTGTGGATTTTATTGTCTTATTTTATAATTTTTATAGTGCACCCCATTTGCGTGGTGCTGCGCTATGCTTAAACATCTGAAATCGCTGAAAAAAATTCTTTTTATTTTAATTTTGCATCTGGGAAACTTTCCAGTGGCCATATATTTGGCCATTGGCATGCTTCCTCAACCATATGCAACCTTTATTTGGAGATGACAAGACTCCATTGTGCTATTTGCAGAACGGTACTCAGTTGTCAACTGAGTACATTTCTGCAGCTAACACGTCTCCTACTCAGACAGGTTTGTACTTCCTGGATCGCAAATTTACCTCATTTGCATGCCTTTCAGCTGCAAGTGAGGTAATTTGCATATCCCAGCCCTGTCCGTGTAGGAGACGTTTTAGGAGCTCTCTTACATGCCCCTACAGGCTGTTCCTGGATCGCTCGTCGGACATGATGTCTGCATGGAGTCTTGAATCTGGCCCTATGTTCTCTAGATTGTGTAACTAGATATTATGTGGTTCATATCCAGCATTGCATAAGTAATCTGAATGTGTGTGTGTGTGTGTGTGTGTGTGTGTGTGTGTGTGTGTGTGTGTGTGTGTCTGTACTGTCAGGTTAAATTGGTTGCATGAGGCAATTTGTCATGTAGAGCTCCACTTGCAAGACATATTTACACAGGGAGAGTGCTGCCCCCCATCAATTGAGTTTTTAACCAAAACATATTCCATGTAACACAATGATGTCATCCTTTCAAATGTGTATTATCTCAGTGGTGTAATTCAACTTGTCCTATGGAGCTTTTTGTTGATAATGTGTTCTCTAGACTGTATAACTAAATAGGTTGATAGTTTGAATTCAACATTGTTCAAATAGAAGGACTGTGAACATGTGTCTGTGCTGTCACGTAGAAGTGATCTGTCAGAAGCTCCATTGTACACACTTCCACTTAGCAGACACATTTACACTGGGAGAAGGTTCCCCATCAATTTCTAACATTCCTCAGCAAAACCCAGTTTGGCAACACACACATAAAATAATTCTCAAAGGTGCACTATTTCAAACTTGTAATCAGACTTATCCTGTTGCATTTGCTGTTAATACAGTGTTCTCTAGATTGTGCAACTGAGTAAATGATTTTCTTACTAACTTGGCTACATGTTGGTCAAAGGCCAGATTACTGTCTATATATTTTCCCAGTACATTACTGGGTCAGCTCTTAAGGGTGTTTTATGCATGTCTTTATGTTGAGTTTTAATCTGTGGTTTTGGTACCATTATTTTACTTGTGTTAGACCCTCTAGTAGAATGCCAGTGTCATGGGGAAATCTATGTTCACTTCCAATTTACCATCATCTTTGACCTTGGTGAGCCATAGACCTTTGACATTGGCATTGACTTTCAAGATATTGTTGCCAACATGAACCAACATGAAGCACTGAGGTTCTCAGCTAGTAACCAATCTGCTGGTGGAGGTTGTTTCACCAGTCCTGACATTTTAGGACCTATATATGAATAAGCCAACAATCCAGTGAGTTACTTATGGCTTTATGCCTAATTCTGAGAGTTTGTCAATAGTACCTGAGTGGGTTATTGTATTGTATAGTAAACACTGAATTAGAATCATGCATTATCTACACATCATGTGCTTCTAACATCACAGTGCTAACTGCATTATGCAACTATTGTGTTTGATTATAAGCAGCATCATGCAAAGTTTTATGATATGGAGACAGATTGTATGAATCTTTTAAGAAAATTATAGATACAGATAAGCCATGAAGCAATAGAGTAATGTAATCCCATCACACCCACACTATCTTACAATTGTAGTAAGACTTTTCCTGTAGCACTTTCAGTTTACAGAATATCATGTAGCGTGTGTGACACATAGGAAGGTGTTTGAAGCCTGCAGTGATTGAATATTTCAGTGTATGTGTCAGTATACTGTTATGCATGAATTACATCCAGCACTGTTGCAGTGTGAACAGTTGCAAGGGGAGAGGCATCCCCCATCACATTCACCACAAACAGCTGCTTTGCTACACAATGATATACTGTCATAACATCACATATGTTCTGTCTCACAAATGTGGCAAGGCTTTGTTTGTGGTACATGTGGTTAATACACATTTTGGTAGCTTGTGGAATTACATAGGCTGTTATTCAATTATAGCAAAGGACAACATTATGTGAGTATACTGATTTCACACTACAATATTGCATCAAGTTATTTCTATCCATTTTATGTAGGACAAACACATTTCAACACACTGGGGATTTCATGGCAGTCAGATAGGTGTTCTGTGATTGTTGTAGCAAGAGTGCCATGGTGGCATATGCAGTTAATACAGTCTTGTATAGAATATCTATACAGATAGACTGTGGTTTGAATCTGGGACTGTATGTATGCAAATCTATATTGTCAGAAAAGAGCGTCTTGACCAAACAGCAGTAGTACTGGTCTTCTCCCAGTTGTGTGAACATTAACATAGCTGCATCCCTTTGATCCCTCAGACAAAAGGATGTAGTTATGTTTCTTACTTTGAATTTGAATTGTATTATTTGTGACAATCTCCATTACTTTCTCCTGTGGCAAGAACAGTTAATGCACATCTTGTATTGTATGTAGCATGATTGGTACAGACTTGAATCTGGTAAGGTCTGTCTGTCCAAAAATTATAGCAGACAGGAGAGACTTAGGCAAAGAATGTTGATATGGCTTAGTAAGAGAGCCAATGTTTTTAAGCTTCACACTCCATGACAGAGTTGCCATACACATTAAAATAGGATAGTGATGCAATCATAAGTGTGTTCTTCATGACACAACAAATATGCCTATTTCTGTGCCATCAACAGTTGATTGTCAACTCTCTGAAATCTGGCCTTGGCATATATTCAAGTCTGGAAAGATGTAAATGTTGGGTATGTCAATGAATGCTCACAGGCATTGTTTATTTCCGCACAAATAATGATCTGCATTGAATGCCATCAAAGAGTCATTTATGTATTCATGTAATTCCTTTGTTCACACAATAGGGCTTTATGTCAGTCACAGGCCTTGAACCCAGGACCCCATTTATAAGATTTTAAGGCTTATACACCATTTTTAAATGTGTCCCTTGCTGCAAAATCATCACAAATGTTAGTGGACCTATGCTAAGATACTTTCTTATGTTTTTTGGGGGGTGATTGATGTTAGTTAGTCTTTTCTGTCCTTCTTTTTCGTCATGCCCAGTATAATGATGTAGCAGATGTGCACTGTTTAGTACAAAGTGCAGAAAGTAATCAGTATTCTGAGATAGTTCTTGTGTGTTCTTTTTTAACAAAATTCAACAGCATTAGCCTATGGTGCAGTGCAGTTTTTGACCTACGGGAAAAGGATGACAGTATTTGCCACAGATCAGTGTACATTTGGTTGGGTAATGCATGTTTAACTTTAGAATAGCCTTTCTATGATTACAAATGACAGCATATGGAAAAAATAAATCTACAGCAGGTCTCTTAGTAATACACGTTAATGTTTCACTTGGGTGTGATGTATGTTACTGTAGTGTCATACAGATGTTACTATTGTTTTTAAGATGGACTTACTTCAGAGCTAAATATAACCTGCCATACACTGCATTCACATATGTACTTTGACACACTTATTTATGGAGCGTCACATACAGTGTATCGTTGATTACAGTAGCACAAATGCATTACAGTCACAAATAATTGTAGCCTGACATTTATTACATTTGCCCATTAGTTTATGTATTAATGGCATAATACCAACACAGACTTTTATTTTGCTCAAGTCTTGTCTGGGCTACCTATCCATACAAATAAATACAACCTATACATACTGATATACATCCTGACACTCAGAAACACAATCCATTTGTCAGGGGACTGACTACACTTGAGATGTATCTTCATTTATGGTCATGTTTGCATATGCCACATTACTATGGCTCATTTTGCATGCATGTATGCCAAAATGGCTGCAGTTAGACACATGGTACTATGTATATCAGATCATTCTTCTGTTTGTATCCTGGTTAATATGACACATTTGTGTATTTGTCAGGTCATTCTGCATTTTGTTACATACATATACAGCATGCATAAATAGTCACAAACATTACAATTCACAGCATGCAATTTCCTAAAAACATTGCTTTTTATCATTTCTTATTATTGTTGGAATGACTGAATATGTGTCAGTAATTCTCCACATTCCACATTGTCACAGGTGTGTAATATAACATAATAATCATCAGTATAGCTTCCTACATACCTATAAAGCAATGAAAGACTTAACAATTCCTTAACTTGTATATGTGTTATGACATCAATCATGTGAATGTCATTTATAAGCTTTGATCAGTCCTACAGTATAAATTGTCATGATAGAGTACTTGCTACACAGGTGTGGCTAGGTATTCTCAATATCATCATGTCAGTAACACAAATATTACTGAACATGCCACAGAAAATTTATAGTGGCACATTTGCGTTTAGATTTCATAACGTCTATTTATACCAATGTTTAGAATTTACATTACTATACAACACATGCTTGGGTAATGCATGTTTAACTTTAGAATACCCTTTCTATGATTGCAAGTGACAGCAAATGGAAAAATAATGTCCATTCCATATAAGACAGAGGCTGTATGGTTCATTTAGTTTATATTTTATATTGTATATGATAAATGGGGAATACACCCCATACTGTTGGTTACAACAGATTACTTTCTGAGCACATATTAGATATGCAATGAGTACAGTATATCCAAATATCTCCTAATATATCTACTATCCTTGATAACTGTTATCGCAGCTTAGCATTTTATAAACATTTATAAACATTTATACCACATATTCTCCCATTTATTTCACTCTAGATTTGTGTCCCTATTAAATCCTTCCTTTGTCAGCATTTTTTTTTTGTTTTTTAATGTACTTGTCCCAAAGTGAACAGGATTACCCTTGTATACATGAAAATATATTTAATTACTGCTGCTTGTGCACTAATGTAATTATATCTAAGTACGCTTTTCTCATTTAGCTTCTTCTGCTCTTAATTATTTTATTCTAGTTGTCCTTGCTTGCTTGCTAGTTGTGCATGTATGTATAACATGTTGTTTATATTGTGTGCTCAAGCCTCCATGCACCTCTTTATGGATGTCAACACTCATTCTGGCCACTAAAACATGCTGCTAAATGTGTAGACTTGCTTAGTGACTTGCATAATTAGTGATTACTGCCGCTCATCGAGCTAAAACTAACAACGCATGTAGGTGCAGAGCAAAGTGTACACATTCATTAATGAATCCTGAGGAGTCTTCATAGTTATGTATTTTCCAAAGAAAACCATTGCAGTCATGGTTAAAAAAATGTGGGGCTAACTGGTCAGCTTTTATCATAAACTGCCTTGCTAATCTTGTCATGGACTCCTACCTGCCTAGATCCAGTTACTGCTATATCAAATCATTGCCTATCCCAGGAAACGAAAGCTGGACACTAACTTAAATAGTTTCCAATTGAGTAACTGACCCACCAAAATCTAGATCTAGTACCTGCCACATAGCCTGGAGCTGGTTATGATGGGCACTGCAAATAAATGTGTGGTAACACCTAAGCACAGTGTAAAGAGGCTGAATCACTCTAACACTTGCAATTAATCCCAATCCACCTGGTTCAAACTTACCTAGCTTCACCGACTCCAACTTCTCCCACCACAATCAATCAATACTCCTCAAACTATCCATCTCCCCCTTCCTCTTACTCACTCCCTTAAATTGTCTAGCAACAAGTACTGTCACAACCATCCCTCCTTCTAAGCATGGGATCAGGGATAGAGTAGTCTGCACACAAATGCCATTTAACATTCTGATGTAGATAAACATTTGGCTGTTCTAGCATGTACAAGTTCATTATTTAGAGTAAGCCTATGCTTTTGCTCATGTAAGTGTACTTTCAGTGGAATATTAAGATGCTTCTGAATTGATCCGAAAGATAGAAAATAGCACTGTTCACACCTGTGTCATAGGATATACTGGCAGAAAATGTGCATGGGGATAGACATTAGGTTTATACAGATATATAACATTCACATTCAACAAACAAAGGTATCTCAGTTTACTTTTTTAATATTTTAATTATATGTGAATTAATTAATTAATTTACTTGATAGCAAATTAATTGATCCAGTCATCACTCTTATTTGTGACATAGACCATGTGTGGAAAGTATTATATAGTAAGCAAATAAGGGACATTTTTAAAGTATTATTGAAAATAATGGCTAATAGAAAACAGCTGCAAGAATAAACTGTACAGCATCTAATTTTATACTTATGGGCTTTTCAATGTTTTTCCAGGGATATATTGCACTGATAAGAGTGAAATATGCTGAAGTGTTAATAGCATTAACTTTCTTACTCTGGAGCTTTGTCCCTGGGTCTACACTGAAAAAGAGCACCTGCAGCCATTCAGAGTTTCCTTGTAAACAAATGTTGATAAACAATAAATAATATCACAAGGTCTTTTTTTTAAAGATGATGACAGTCTGTCTAATTCTCTTGCCAAAGAAACTAAAACAGCTGCTAGTGTCCGCTCTTCATTGGTATGGACAGGAAAAGCGATTAAACACCCTTGTGGAATCAGGTAAACTATTTGCTAAGAATGTGACGTTTGTTATGATTTTTGACAGGAAGGTTAGATGCAATACTTACGTATTGCTCAATCACCAGGTTTGTTGTAGGGTAAATGAATGATTCATATAGGACTTATGCATGTTGAAATTTTTAATCAGGTGCTCCCAGAATGTATATCCTCTGTCAGTAATGCAGCTTCAGTGTGAAACTACCTTCCATGCTTAAATGTCCTGTCTTCCTGAAGTCAACATTTGCCAGCATAGTACCTGTAGTTATGCTGTGATGAACCAGTCAGATGACACCAGTACAGTACCTGCGAAATATCTCTCTCCCAATATTCTTTTTCCAGCCAAGTGCTATAGTCCTCAGTTTACCCTTCCACTCAATCAGTTACACAGTGTTCCTTGTCAACAATGGATCCTATTGATTTTGACTACATCTTCAGTGCACCCTATACCTCTCAACTGTCCAGATTTTTGCCTGATACTTTTGACCTGTTCCTCATAAATTTTGCGTTTTTTTTTTCTGGCAAATCAATGAAGATTAAGGTCACTAAATAATGACATACCTTTGAGTTGTAGATTTCATATCCCTCAGAAAATGCATGGTAACACAAATGTTGTTATTCTATCAACATTCTAAGTTTATAAGAGCAATATTTAAATATGTCCCTGGTATTGTTCCCCCATTATTTTAGACTTTGTCCAAATTTCTTGAACTAAGAGGTGGAAATGTATGGTCCACCTGTTTGTCTCCCTCTTCCCAGTCTTTGTGGTGCTTTAATTTATCAGTGCTCCCAATTCTTTTCTAACAGTGCCTTATGCAATGAAATATGCTTAACAAGGAAATCACACAGTCCTCCTGTGTTGGCTGACCCCAGGATGCAGTTGCTAAGTGGCTTAGCATTACATACAGACTCTAACTGGTCAGCAGCCAGAATCACAGCATTTCTGAATGAACTCAGAATAAAATAATAAAAACAAACAGATCTCTTGTAAAGTACAAGAACCAGGAGATTCAGCCACTAAACTTCCAGAGATAATTTCTTTGAAATAGACATTCTTTTTTAAGTTTAACACTTTATACAACAAAGCAGAAACACAAGATTATTTTTAAGCTATCACAAAATAGAAATTCTTTTTCCTTTTATTTGTTGTTGGCAGTCCCATTTTCCAATTTATATTTATGTTAACACATTTCTTTTCACAGTGTTCCATTGAATAATATATATTAGGCAGCAAGATGTTTTCAGCTGTCCAGAATCAGTAAGACGAAGTCTGTGTGCTTATGTGTGCCAGCCTGGCAAGGATGCCAATAGCAGTAGGCCAGTTATTGCTGAAGATATATAGATATATATATATATATATCTATAGTCCCTATTAAAATGATGAAAGTTAAAAAAAATCGAACGGCTAAATAGCCAAATATGCAGTTACTCGAAATCGGTTTTGTGGGGGGGGGGGCTGCACTCCCCCACACCCCCTCTAATTATATATATCAACCCTGAAATCGCACTTCAGTGAGGAAAGGGCAAATTTTCAGATCTGCACTGCACAGCAATCTCAGAAAACCGATCTCGAGTGGCTGAATATTTGGCTTTTTAGCCGTTCGATTTATATCTATAGCTATTGCTCTCTCTAGATATCTATATCTATATCTATATCTATATCTATATCTATATCTATATCTATAACTATCTATCAGTCTATCTTAATGCACAGTAAACATTAAAACTTTAATACAAAAGAATCAAAACTCAAAAAAAAAAAAGTCTCCTTACCCCTAGCGAGCAATAAATAAACTAAAATTAGTAACTGAAAGCCAATGTCCAAGGATTCACTCAGGATAATATAAAAAGATATTTATTCTAAAAATTTATTATAAAAGCAAACATAAACTGGTTAAGCACTTTCGTCCTTAACAAAACTAGGACTTCACCAGAGTCACTACTACCTCTTTACTCCGCTCGTTTATACAAACCAACTTAATAAAAAAAAAAAATCAGTTAATCTAATGGATAATTGAGCAGTGGGAATTAAAGTGCACACACATAAAGCACTTCTCAACAACAGATTCCAAGCAAACTTGAAATCTCGTAGCTCTCATAGCTAGCAGAGATTGAACTGAGTATAGTCATTTAACCCAAGGTGTGAGGTAGCTTGCAGTATTATCTGACATTTCAATTCCCGATTTTCTAATCTCACCTTAATATTCCCACCTCTTGAATTATAGGAAGCAGTATCAATGATGCCAGCATTAGAAAATGCAGGGCACACCACAGAGTGTTTAAACAAAGCATTAGTCTCTTTACTTGTTTAAATATCATATAAATGTTCATAAATACATTTACATAATGCTCTTTCAGCTTTACCAATGTAAAAATATGACCACCAAATGCATATAGCCACATATTTATTTATTTTATTTATTTATTTTACATTTGTTTACCGGGTAGTATTCGACTGGGCTGGTAGACCTTTTTCAGCGGAGACCCGGGGACAGATAAAATGCAGAAATTACATCAGAAAATGTATACCACCCATTTGTTAGAATAATTCCCTTTGCTAAAAAAATACCTTAGAGCCTGCTCTATTATTCAAAATAGCTGATTCTTTTTCACAAATATAAGAGCATTGCTTACACATGCCACTCCTAGTAGTATGTTGGACCCCATTTTGTACTTTCAAATTCCCAAAGTTACCTTTGTCAAATACATCTTTAAAATTTTTACCAGTTTTATAAGTAAACAATGGTTCATTCCTCACCATCTGTGAAATATATAGGTTACTTTTAAATACTCCAGTTGTTCTTAAGTATGTTCCTAACTCTATACTCTAGAACCACAGCTCTCCCATATTTTTTTCCATTTTCTATCTCCTTTTGTTTTTCCAACTTTCCTTCAAATCCTACCCTTAACAATGAAACATATTTATTTCCTCATTCAGACTGAACATAGCCTCTAATGTTTTTAACCAATGAAGAAAGGTACCTTCTGTCCAAAAACATTTGGGCCACCTTATCAAGTTCATTTCCCATATCACCTATTTGAGAGGTCATTCTGCCTGTCCTTATACATTGACCTTTAACGAGGCTATTTTATGACTTAAAGGGTGAAAGCTAGCAAAGCCCAGGTATGAATTACTAAATGTGTCTTTTCTATAGATGTTTTATTTGAAACCACTTACTGTGCGCTCAGTAAAAGTATCCAAATAATGAATCCCCGATCTATCAAAATTATACGTCAATTCTAAAAATTTTGAAGAATTGCATAGGTGCCTAACAAATTTATGGATATTCTTCTCTGGCCCCTTCTAAAGTATAAAGATATCCAAAAAATAAACATAAAGAGCTATGTTTTGAAAAAAATATACAATTTAACACCACTTGGTTTTCCCATTCCAAAAGTATCAAATATGCATACATAGGGGCACAGGATGCTCCCATAGTCACCTCTCTATTCTGTTTGAAAAATTCCCCCTCAAAATAAATAAAAATATTATTAAGCAGCAAGGCCAGCATTTCCTCTAAAAGTTTTACTTTAGCTTCTGAAAAATGGGAATACTTATACAAACTATCTAAAGAAATTCCATCCCTTTGTCGCTGGATATAGATGTAAAAAATCCTTTATATCTATTGTTAGGAAGCTTAGATCATTAGATGAAATATCTTGTTTTAATCTCCATAAAAAAATCCCTGGAATCAACCAAAAGGTGAGAAACCTGCTTATAAATAAGTTTAAGCCACCTATTGATACATACCAATAGTGAATACATTTTCGAGCCATTGGCTGCCACTATTGGCCTAAAAGAGGGCTCTTTAACATTCTTATGGATTTTAGGAATTCCAAAAAAACTGGAGATCAATAGATACTCAACTTTTAAAGCTAAATAAAAATCCCTTGATATTCTCTGTTCAACAAGGTATTCCTCTAAGAATGAATCTGTTCTCTGATAAGCTATATAAATCTCATTTTTAGAAACTGGAGAGTATGTGTCCAGGTCACAAAGTAACTTAAACATAACCTAAGAGTAATCCAAGGAACTGTGTAAAATGACAAATGACCCCCCCCCCCCCTTAGCTGGCTTCATGATTTGGACAGTATTATCATTTCTCAATTTAAATAACAATTCCCTCTCCTTTTTATTCAGATTATTATAATGGACTTTCCCATTACTGTTACTAAGCAAATACATTTCTACAATAACTGTTTTCTCAAAAATTTGTAAGGTGGGGTTTACTTGTGGGTTAAAGGTACTTCTTTGCAAAAACTGTTTTCCTCTCTATATTCTACTAATCCTTCCTTTTCATTAAAATAAATAGATACATTTAATTTCCTTAAAAAAGTTTGAGTTCAATTAAAGCGTCAACTGCATTAAACTTAGTAGAAGGAACAAACTAATTTTTATATTATCCTGAGTGAATCCTTGGACATTGGCTTTCAGTTACTAATTTTAGTTTATATACATGACAACTCTGTAATCATACAGCAATGGGAAAACAGCAAATATCCAGACCCCACACTGTTCCAAGACTTCCCACTAAGTAATACCAGCAGAAGCAATCAAATGAGTATTCAAACACTTCTGTAAGAAGCAAAAACATGCAGTATTACAAACATCTGATATATATGAACTGTTTCTATATAAAAAAAAAATATATATATATATATATATATATATATATATATATATATATATATATATAAATGTGTGTGTGTGTGTGTGTGTGTGTGTGTGTGTATATATATGTATGTATATATATATATATATATATATATATATATATATATATATATATATATACATATGTATACAGACACACGCACACTACACACACACACACACACACACACACACACACACACACACACACACACACACACACACACACAAATATATATAGATACTTGCACAATATGCATGTAATATACATGTATATACCAGTCAATATATTAAATGGCAAATGACAGACAATAAGCCCAAATAGTGAACAAATGCCACAAAGGATAGTCCTGGCTGCAAATAGATTATGCTGCAATTCAAAATCAGTCACAGAATCAGACACATTAAGTGGAATGGTGATTTTATGTTCAGGATACAGGAATTTCACACCTAGAAATCAGACTGCACTACTGCTGGCCTCATCCATCCATCCATCCATCCATCATAGATGAATGTGTGCAGCACTTGGACTGATCTGTTAGAGAAGATGTACCTTTCCCTGCTGGATGTAAAGAATTTGATGATGGAACTGATGCAAAAAAAATGTATATTTAATCTACTGAGTCATGGACATTTTGTGTTATCAGCTTTGATACCATAAATGTGAAGTTTAAAATGCATTATGGTGTAGTCTCGTTAATTTATCTGAATTTTTGGACTGTACCCATTCTTTCCATGTTCAGTGATTCGAACTATTACTAACGGCAAAAGATGTTGATTGTCATCGTTAAAAGTAACCTGTAGAATAATGACAAGTATGTGTTTTTGTACCTCTGTATCTAGTAATGAGGTATTGGTGTCAGAATATGTCTAATTTTCTATGCCTATTACAATATAATCAAATTAATTTGTGAGCATTTTTGGACTTTACCCATCTTAAAAAAATCACTAATGCAAAGTATTACAAACAGCATATGATGATGATTGGCTAGAAGAAGATCTGGAGAAATATAATGAATTTTGTTAATGATAAGTATGTATTTTTCATCTCTGTAGCTAATAATGAGGTTGTTGTATTAGTGCCCTAGTTCATATCTTTTGACACAGTTTTTGTCAGTGTTCTAACAATTTCTGCAAATGTGTAAATACATTTCTGAACCATATAAATGTAAATTAGGAAAACTATAGGTTGCATGGAGAAAATTCATAAAATATAATTTGAGACACTTTTGGGCTGTCTTCTCGAGAGTATTTCTTATTTCTTAAACTTGAACTATTAACTACAGTTAAGGGGCAGACATCAGAAAAACAGGCAGCTTATTTGTACTGCTGTCGGTGTATCTAGACATTCTGTCAAAACAACATCATTTTATTTTAACAACTTTTTGACAGTGGTATTTATTGCACCTGTCTGGTAAAGTGTTATTAATGACCTGCCTGGTGAACACTGGTGTGCAGTCACATGTTTATAGCATGAGATAAGTGCAATGTTTGAAGTGCTGAACAGATGAAGGATGTGCTGTAACATTTGTTTATTATAGGCCAGTGTTTCTTTGTAAATACGTGTCACTTCAGTGATGCAATCCACCTTGTCTCTTTAAAACTAATTTAATTCTGCAGAAGAGAAAAGATTTATCACTGTAAATTGTTTATTTACTGTGGCAGTTTCACTAGGTTCTGCATTACAAAGCAAATTGTCTGATCTAGCCCACATGACTAGATGAAACATTTTTCTTCAGCAATTCATGTATCAAAAAAGTAGTAGGATGATACAAGATTGTCATCCTCTTAAAGTATAGAGATGAAGAATTCAGGTTAAAACTAGATACAGCACTAAAAGTCATAACTTATGGAAATTAAGATCAAATTTACAGTTATCATGGATATTTTTTATAAAGAAGATAAAAACAATGCTGTCACAAATGTATAGTGCACTTCCGACAGCTAAACATATAGTTAACACAAGTCAATGTATCAGAGTATTTATATCTGCAAGAATTTAAAATCATATTTCTGGAAAAGATATGCATACGTGACTGGGGTCCTAGTGCATTTGGTAGCTTGGATATCTCCATTGTTGTTGGTAATATATACAAGTACCAAAAATATTTCTGCATCATTTGAGGTTTTGTTAAATATTCTGTTTTACTAATGGCATCACTTTTGTCAATGCCTACAGGGTTGTAATGGTTCCCTTCCTTTATTTCTTTATTTTTTGATACATTGGTTGTATGTGATGGTATAAGACCATTTTCAGCCACTAAATGGGCCAAAATGTCAACATATTGCTACATTCTAGAACCAAAAGAATACTACGTCTGACACAAAGATGTATAAAACACAAGAAATTGATAAGAGAAGATGTACACTTCACACCACTAAATAAAGGAATCCCATAGTCAAATGCAAAATGGGTACACTGATTACAATATACAATTGTGTGCAGAGCTCATTGTTAATGGAGCCATCTATACTGATAGGAGATATAGCAAACCTACTGGCCAACAAATTCAACTCCAACTTTATCCCTGCCACCCCCCCCCCCAACCTTCCCTCAGAAATACCATCAAATATAACTCTCCCTGCTATCACTAAGGAACTTAATGTTCTCTCTAAGGCTAAGAACACTGCATCAATGGTCACGGACAGTATCCCAGGATGCCTTTTAAATAGCATAAAACATGACCTATCAGGTCCGCTGGAATTGTTATTTAATTGTAGCCTCCAAACAGGTTTTGTGCCTCATGAATAGAGATCAAAAACAGTCATCCTTCAGCACAAACATGCAAAACCATATAAGGAATTATTCTGGAAATGATCAGTAATGACATAGGAAACCTCAAGACACTCGACCCAACCCAGTTTGGTTTCACCAAGAGCAGATGATGCCAACTCAACCAAAGCAATGGATGAGGGCAAAATGGTTCACACTACCTACATTAATCTGGCAAAGGCATTTGACAACTGGCATTGTTGACAAACTCAGGAGGTTAGGTATAAACCTAGTCGGTAGCCAACTGGCTTACAGACTGGATGCAGAAAGTTAGAACTGAGGAGTCCACCGCTACAAAGAAGCCAGTCACAAGTGGAGTCCCTCATGAATCAGTCCTGGGACCACTTCTTTTTAGTATTTACTTCTCTACAACCAAGGTTAATGTCAATGGCCTATGGTTGACAAAATTTGAAGATGACTGCAAATTAGGAGCAGTTACAGAAGACCCCACTAACGCAAATGTTCTCCAGGAAGGGTTGACACAGACAAATAACTGGGGTCTGAGACATGAACTAAAACTAAATACCAAGAAATGCATAATACTATCCTTTAGAAAGTCATCCACCCTGGTAACTATTATATTGACAACACACCTCTAAGAGCTGGCACAGTAATCAGGGACTTGGGGACACACTTAGACAGTAATCTAGCCTTGGACCATCATGTGTCAACAGTAGTGAGAAAGTCATTCTATGTTGTACAAGTTATAAATAAAAGTATGGCATCTAGGTCCAGGGGAGTCATTGTTCCACTGCATTTGCATTCATCAGACCTATCATTGAGCACAATGCCCCCTTTGGTATGTACCTAACCAGGCACATCCAACAACTAGAATGTCCACAGAGGTTCCTCACTAAAAGAATACAGGGTGTAAGTAACATGCCCTGTGTAGACAACCTCAAGGTCCTATCCCTGTATTCTGTCTCCTATAGGCTGCTGAGGTGAGATCTATGTCTGGCATACAGGGCATTGTCAGACCTCACCCTGATGGACTTCCTGCATATCCAAAAAACAAACAGCACCAGAATTACATGTTCTAAAGTCTTGAACCTTGCCTTTGATATAAATAGGACTTGGTGAAGGAACAGTTATAAATCCCAGAGACTATCCCTTCTCTGGAACAGCATCCCCATCCATGAGAAGCAGAGTTCCTCCCAAACCCGATTCAAGTGTAACTTGTAAAATTGGATGGGGAATAAGAAATTCATCCCTGGTTTGGCTCCTATGTCTGTAATGGGTACAGGCAGATTGTAAACGTTTCATCTCCTAAGCCCCTGTTTATGCTTATCAAGTGAACCAGAACCTATAATAGTTTTAAGATGCATGGCTAGACTTAAGAAGGTCCTTATGGTTGTTAGTCTGGTAAAAACCTATGAACCTATATGCACTTATGTATAAAATATTGCATACATAATATATTCTAGTTAGAATTTTAAGGAAAGTGAAATAAAAACATATAAAGAAAAATTTAGTGTAGGCTGACATGCAAAAAATGAACATATATCACTAAAAAAATTAGATTTAAATTGAGTGGACAGATGCTACTTTAGTTTTCTTTTAAACTAGGCAAGACTGTCTATATCTGTAATTTTGCTGGGTAACTTATTCTAACCATCTGGTGCTACTTTATAAAAGGGGTTTTGCATATGGCTAATGAAAACTGGCGTCTGTTCAGCCTGAGAGAAGCACTTGATTGCGGAGATTATATACTCATGCACATGTAGTTTATTAGCTGACCAAAGGCAGCGTCTGCCCCTGTGTATTTTAAATATGGATTCATGTAGATTCATCAAAGGCAGTTTCAGCAAACACAAAAATCTAGAAAACAGTTTGCTGAAACCACCTTCAGTGAACATTAAAATCCCCACTGCACACCTTATGTGAGGGGAACATCCATGGAACCTCCTGGAATTATATATGCCAACTCTAAGGTCACACAACAGTGGAGAAAAAGGCAATATCCACTGTCGACGGAAGTGGTTTTGGCGAACTGCCTACAATTTCTTAACATTCACCAAAACTACCTTTGACTAGATGACATGCTCCCTTTAAATATAAGGGGATTAATGAAATATATGGCTGTTACCTGAAACAGAAAACCAAAGTGCCCTATGTATGGAGGTACAGTCATGTTTACTGACGCTGACTATTTAAATGAATAATCTTAACATCTTATTTTCAGTGGCCTGAAGCAGTGTAGTGTTATGAGCTGACAGTGGGAGAATAACGGGTTGAGTGCATTTTAATCTAATAAAAAGAACCTTGATTGACCTGAAATATAGCGGGACACTTTAAGCTATTGTGCAACTTTTAAAGGTGATCATTTTAGCATAATTTTGGAAGTAAACTTTGTCTAGAAGAATTCTTAGATATTACTTCTTTGTGAATGGAAGTAGAGTTCTATATGAGTCAATGATAACATGGTTATGAATGTTAGCAAATCTTTTGGAAATAGCGAAGTTGATTACAGGAGACTTATTTATTTTGACTGTATATTTGTTATCACAGTACCAGTTCCAGACAATGAAGAAATGGTCTTGTAGTGAAAGTGGCAACACTCTGAATGGATTTGTGAGCAAATACAAAGACTTAAGACATCTGCATATAAGTTTAGGGTAAGATTAAAATTTCCACAGGCAGTCTTTTAATATAAAGAGACAGGAAGTGATGGGTATCATCTGAGATCAAAGGGACACTTTAGTAAGATATCCTTCACCGGAAAGTTAATAATGTAAAAAAGGAGTAAAAGATCTGTCAATAAGGTAGTTTTAGAGACAGATTAGGAATTCAAGGGCAAATCCAAACTCCACAATTGTAATCAGCAGCATCTTTTAGCTAAAGTGCTGAATGCTGTTTGTTTGTCAAGAAATACTGCACCTGTGACCAAGCTTTTCTTCCATATTAGCATAAATTGATGACATACTTTTTCACTTGCATATTCTCCATCATTCTTTTGTCTCTACCTTTTGTTGTGCATAATATTGCCCTGTTTCACCTCTATCTTTTTTCTTTTTCATGCTGTCAAATGCTTTTTTCTTCATTTCTAATACCCACATATCAAATTGGATCATTCTGTACTTACTGCTTGCTGTGTGGTCCTCAACAGTTCTATGACACTCATAGATTCAGAGCTCCATTTTCCACCTTTACTGTGTGCAAAATATAATTCAACATATACTAGTATGACTTTATTATCCATAAAGGTAACCCTGTGTTTTCATCTTCCTCCGATACTTTTAGAATCAGGTCACAGCAGCGTATCTCCTATGGCTGGCATCCTTGCCCTGGCGTTCACATATACCCAGGAAGCCCACACTTGCCAGTCTTCTCCTGTGTACCAGTTTAATGGCTACTTCCATGGGCAGTCTCTTTTCTTAGCTGTATGCTCTCTATAGCCATTTGTAGACACAAATGTTTCTTCTCAGGAGCACTCAGTCCAGTCATGTGTCCCACATATATTATGTCCCCTTTTCAAAAGCTCATTACTAAAATTTTAAGAAGTGAAGGATATGCACAAGATCACATGGTTTACAAAACAGTAAAATTACCCAGACTTGAAATGTACACATTATGCATGTGAAGAGCAACACTAGCTGTAGGCCCAGACAATGGAGATGGTCAGTAGCCATTGTGGAGTACATTCCTTACCTGAAACATTTATATGACTCCATTACAGCAGCCATCAATATGAGATAGAGTGCAGGTAGCTTACCTTGCAATGACAATGTAACTCCTTTTACAGAATAATAGCAAGGACAGTAAACAAAAGGCAGACAGATGCTTTTGTCCAGCACTGTCCCATTATGAATGTCCCTTTACTCATGCTGCTATTTACCAAAAGCATAAATCACCTGTATCTGCATATTGTTAAGTCAGACAGTGAAATGCTGCTATTCACAAATTGTCATCATCTAAGCAAAAATCCAGTTTTATCACATGAAAAACAAATAACCACTTCAGAAAGTAATACGCAGACAGTATTAGTCATTCTCCAGTATTTCCTTTATATCTTGCATGCATATAATAACTGTATCCACTACAACACTGCATCAGTGAACAGAAACACCATAAATGGCAAGTCAGAATAACTTACAAATTCTGACTGCCATGACCTGAATGTTATTAGCTCTGTCACTGTTCTGTCCTAGCTATGAAATGAAATGTCTACAATTAAGCACATTTTTACAACTTACTTACACTATGCATCAGTCATGGCAAGAGTTTATCTCATTTTAATATTTAGATAGAGCTACTCAACCGATTACTGACTATGTAATTTGAGTTACCACGTAGTAGCTGCAATCTGGAAACCCTACCCACTATATGAGTACAATGGAACTATACTGATATTAATAGATCTGAGTGACAATACTGCTGCTTTGATATTATAATAAATAATACAGAGTATAAAGCCTTGAAAAACATTTTCCATTTCAAGCAGATTTTAAGTATCTGAAGTTACAGATTAAGACAACTGTAGAAAATGAATCGGTTTATAACTTTTAGGTCAACCTGTCTTTTAAAAGCACATCAGACTCAAGAATAATATTTCTTCAACCATGCAGGTGTAATGCAACATTTAAAAAAGGGTGCAATATAAAATTACTAAGATAGACTGGATTGGAAATAATGTACCACTTATTATAAATCTTCTCAAAGTAAGATGAAAACCCATTCTAGATAAAATACATGCAAGTGCTTTATCTTTTTATGAGCTTTAAAGTTTAGAAAGTGTTGAGGTCATGAACCAGGCTGCGGTGAGCCTCCAACCTGTCTCTTTATTTCCTTAAAGCTACACCTCTCCACTATCTGGCCCCACTCAGAATCATGCTTTTTGTTTCCACAACCAAATAGAAACATAATTTCTCCCAGCAGATTAGCAACATATATTATTTTTTTAATAATGCAACCATGTAATCCAGAATTATCAGACTAACCACATACTCTCTTTTGCTGGATCATCACCTTACAATTCCCCAGTTCCCAAACATTTTCAAACACTTTTAAAACAGCAAAAATAATTTCTGGGAATTAGTCAGAAAACACCACCAGTTATTAAAGATTCATAATAAATCCTTAAAAACGAAATCACAACCGAAAGAAGGCCAAGTCACCCTCCCTGCTTACCTCTTTTACCTGTCTCAAAAACCTTCAGGATTTAAACATTTTTTTTCACCTCTTTGCATTCACACCAAGCTAGGTTGCATGTATTAATGCAAATATACCAGTGTCTAAAGCAAACAGATTGCTTACAATCCACAGCCTGGCAGGTCATGTGATGGTCACATGGAAGTGATTTTTGAGGCTGAAATATTCCACCATATATAGATATGTCATGGAATGAGACAGAGGATGCAGAAGTATGCGATATGTGAGCCATGTTTCTTTGCATAAAACACTGCTGCCTCCTACAAAATACAGTACAAATATTTTCACATGTGGACATAATCCCCATTTTAATAATCCCTTCATTCCCCTACTTCCTCCAATGGACCCTTGTCTCATTGCTTCTTTCATCTGTTGATATATATATATATATATATATATATATATATATATATATATATATATATATATATATATATATATATATATATATATATATATATATATATATATATATATATATATATATATATATACATATATATATATATATATATATATATATATATATATATATATAAATATATATATATATGGAAACACTTTATAACCTCGAATTACTGAAAAGTCGAATTTCAGTATCTCAAGACTATAAAGCCGAATGTTAAAAATAGCGAAAGGTCATAATCGCGAACTCGAATATATGTCGAATTTGCGGTTATGACCTTACGCTGCGTAATGTCCGGGATTGTGTTTTGAAGGTGCGTGGTACCATTTGTGGATGTAGGTGTTATGTCAGATAAGTGTTTTCTAAGGGTTTTGAGTGGGAGTTAGAGTGTATGTGAGTGTGCTGATGTGTTTGATGTGTGTGTGGGGTTGGAGAATGTGCGTGTGTGAGTTGGCTTTTGTTCTGTGTTTGTGCAATCTCGGAGTTAGTATATATAAGTAGGGGGTGTGTGGGGACTTATGTGTGTATGAGTTGTGTATGTGTGTAGTTTTGTTTGTTTATGTTGTGATGTGGGTGTTGTGGTGTATGTATGGTATAGTGTGTGTGGTGTTTTTGGTGTTGTGAATTTCGCATTTTTTTGCGTCGGTGTTTTGTGGATTCAGTTTTATAGTCTCGAGATACTGAAATTCGATATTTCAGTATTTTGAGGTTATAAAGTGAATCTATATATATATATATATATATATATATATATATATATATATATATATATATATATATATTACTTAAATACTCATGTTTTTTTACTGAGTTTGTACCCTGACTTGGATGGGAAATTATTCAGTGGAATCAGTGCCCTACCCTCGTTAACAAATCAAAAGAAAGAAGGCAAGAAGGAAATAAATGGCCTACCTTGGCAATGAATACTATCAGTTTTGCTGTTAGAATGAAACTTTTGCAATTAATATAAATTTCCCTTAAGAATAACTAATATAATTCTCAGAATGTCATCTCATTGAATATGGAATTCATTATATTAATAGAAGTTGTTCACCATGGCCATGACCACGTATATTCCCACATTTCACTGATCTTGCATTTTCGCACTTACATAGTGCTTGTGGGGTTGTGTTTGGAGTCTTTTACCATGTGGCACATGATGATCCACAGCAGTGGTGTCACTTTCTTACCTAGTGAGTTCTAGTTCACATAATATTTGATCATCATTATGATTTCCTTTTCATTCACAATGTTTTAAGGCTTTAAATAAATAGAACTTTGTGTTCTGACATGCCAAAGTAGCAAGCATTAGCAGGTACGGTAGTAAGTATTTGAACTGTAGGGTCTCATGGGTAATTGTTCCAGGTAATCTTGAGATAAATGTAGGCAAACTGTGACCAAAGTCATACAGTCCTGTAACTTCTGCTCTCAGATTTCATTCAGAACTTTTTTTAATTTGTTATTGTGATTCACAATAAAATCAGAGATTTCCAAGAAATCAACAAAATATACTAATACAGAAGAAAAATGACAGCATTTATAGCTTCACTGTTGAGATTTTTTGAGAAATATGAAGCAAAACAACTCTGATATGTACAACCTTAATCCTAAAGCATTTAGTATTTTCATTTCCCTTTACTTCCAAGGAGCACATTCTCCTTGCAATAGGATAACAGCTGTTCAGATTTCATGTATTGGGAAGTTTTGTTTATTTATGCTGTAACTCCAAGGGTACACTCTAAGCCCTAGCTTCCCCAACCCCTGCACATCATCTGCATATTCCCCACATAGAATGATGCCTCTTTATGAGACCCCAGCATTCACCAAGAATCATTTGAAAGAAGAATCCAAGCATGTACCTTCCTCACAGGAAAGACATGACCATCCTAGTCATGCTAATGCCACAGATGCCCAATCCTCTATTCAAACCTGGGTCACCTAGGCTTTAGTCAGCACTCTGTCCTTTGACACCATGGCACAGGCATCTTACACATTTTTAAGATGTACTGTCCATCTTTCTGGCAAAATCTTATGACATAGCACTGTTCCTTTACACTGTGTCATGGTAGTATGAATTATGGCACACTCCTGTTATTTATAAATATATATATATATATATATATATATATATATATATATATATATATATATATATATATATACACACTGTTACCTTGACACAATTGCTACAAATCACAAAATTAAAACAAAAGCTGTTACCTACGATCTTTTTCACTTCTACTAAACTGTGTTGTCGTGTCCTTCCTTATTTAGTCAGACATACCTGACATAAAACTCTGATCTATCAGATTTTCATCATCTGTCTAATAAGAACAACCTTTGTTCTTGTCAATAAATAAAAAAATAACAGAAATCAAAGTCATTTTGGAGAAAGTATTATTATAGGGGTAACCATCTGAAATGTTGTGACCCGCTACACCAAGTCCCAAACTGCAGAGACTAAATGGCCAAAAGAACAGACTTACATATGTTAACTCTGAGAAGCCATTTCTCAGAATATTCCTTTTTCTCTGCGGCATGGCGACTTTGGAGTTGGTATATATGAGTTCAAGCATGTGAGTGCTTGCCCTACCTTCAAATGATGTTTTAAGGAGAAGAGCGATTTTTTTGAGAATCCCTCTTCTCTGGGTTGTTAGTCTTTTTTTCTGGCTTTTCAGCACTCGACATTTTGAGTGCTGAGATTTCAATAAGGAGCCTGTTATAGGCCATATACAGCCAATTATACTCTACTGTATTTTTTTGCATTATGTCATTTGATGAATCATATCTCATCTGTCATATATCGGTATTTTGTTGTTATGTCTTAGATGGTTCTCAGTAACATTCTCACTCAGTATGGCTAAATGATTCATTAGTCAGGCCGTGTTTCTAGGGATGTGACCAAGAGGGGACTTCCACATAAGTACCCACGCTTCCTGGAATACCAGACTTTGCTTCATCTTACTCATTCTTTCTTTATCCTTCACTGCCTTACTGTGTACCCTGATATTTTCTTGATTGCCAGTCCAGTTTCTATATTTTCATTCTAACTTAGTAAACTGCATTTGTAATTTTTCTGAATCTCAAAGCCTAATTAACTCATTTAAAATTGTTACAAAATATGCAAATTCCACATGCATAAAGCTTGGCTGAATCAGTGACAAGCTCCAGGTTTCATCACATCAGACAAGTATGCTTTGCATGCTACTCATAAGGTTTTTGAAGCCTACCTGTATTATCCAGGAAGTGCCACAGCAGAAAACATTTAAATGATAATCCTGATTCAAAAGCATAACTGTAGTTACATGTTATTTCCAAATTGCAGTTACATCCTCTAGTTTGTACAGAAATGCCATTTAAAAGTGCATGTAATGAATACAGTTCAGATATACAGCATACTGTCTGTAAAGCTTTGACCCGGTCTCCTTCAATATACACACCGGACCAAATGACGTTTGATGACCTTTATTAAACATAACTTTATTGAACAATATTATAATTTATTGATCACAAGATGGACATCCATGTAACCATTTACTATGGGAGTGTAACCTCACTCACCCTGATCAAATAAGCAATGTCCTCATCTCCACTCATTTACGTTTACTTATCAGGCAGCATCCCACTGCTCACATTCATTACCCAACTCATTGAGTTAAATATCCAACTAGAGGAGGAAAAGAAGAGGTCAAACCTGCCCCTGTTCTCTGCCTAAACACCAAAAGTATAAAAATAACTACACAATCCTCAATGTTCCTAGTAGATGGTGAGAGGCGGGTAGCAGGTTCACACCAAAATCTGATCCCTTACCCAGTTACACTCACACAAAACCAGTTTAGCACCTCTTTGCACTTACCTCATTTCCTGACAGTCCTCCTACTTTCCCAATTTAGCTGATTCATCCACACCACACTAACTTTCTAACACACCCATCTTAACTCCCATTACTATTCCTACCTGACCATCACCTAGATGACCTGGACAAATTGGTTTGTTTCCAAACCTCATTTGTCCTGTTCTCCTTAAATAAACAACCACATAAAATTACATTTGAGAAATTTTATTAAACTTCCATAAAAATAACTTTATTGAACAATATTTAGTTTATTGATCACAGCATGAACATCCATATAACCATTTACTAGGGCACATTAACCTCACTCACCCTAACCAAATAAGCAGCATCCTCACCTCCACTCACTTACTTTTACTTATCAAGCAACATCCCATCACTTACTTTCAGTCCTCAACTCATTGAATTAAACATCCAGCATCGGGGGGGGGGGGGCAGAAGAGGGATAAACCTGACCCTCTTCTCTGCCACCAGCCTGGCACAGGCAATTCCCCCTCATTCACTCCAAAGCCTTCAGCAAACCCTCCAAAACAATTCTAAGTGTACATTAAAGAGGACCCACCAAAATCATTCAGGTGTACTCCATCCTTTCAGAACCAAACTGAATCCCTGTCATCGACATTCTAATACCCTATCATATAAATACCCAAAGCCTAAATTTAACAAACCGATGAACCATCTCCTAAGCTAAAATAACCATGGTACTATCTCTGACCACAGAATGCACATACTTGGGTATAACTTCTTTAAAATAAACAGATCCTCACTTATCCTAACTAGCCACTATAACTTCAGAATTATTCCCAAATCATTACCTGCCAAATGTACCACTATATACACATACCTGGATATAACCTCTTTACAATAAACAGATCCTCACTTATCCTAACTACCCACTATAACGTCATAATTATTCCCAAATCATTACCTGCCAAATGTACACCATGGACTCTAAGGGGCCCAGTGCCACCTGAAACAATGTCAACCTAATTGCGTGTAATCTGGCCTAACTGTAGCCACCTATAGCTGCCCATGAATATAAGAATGAGCAAAATGAGATTTCCTTTCCTAGACAATTAATTTAATACTAATCCAGTCACCTTTTGCAATTATCTAATATAAGACAAGAAAGCATCCATTGACCAACAACCCACCCTCTCAATGGTTTCAATTAATCTGCCTCCCATTGCTAAATCCAGTAGCCTTCCCATATGCAAAGAATGAATGGAAAACCTTTCTCCTGGAAAACTAATCTGAAAAGCTCTCCTTCTCATATAGACAAACAGATTACATATTCATCACCTTGCCCCCCACCGATCAAAATGATATTCAGAGGACTCCCAACATGAGACCACAGCAACCTCTTAGCCCAACACACCAGACACAACAAATCATTTTTTTTTCATTTCTCAATGCTGCCTGCCCTTCCCCAACTGATCCATTTAAGATCTACATTACCAAATATGCACAGAGGCAAAAATCACTGAACTATCTTGTCAAACTAACAGCCCCAACAACACTGACACACTAAAAGCTCCCTAACACATCCATAAAGCAAATATCTCACATAAAGTATAGTCCAATGAATTTCCAATTACCAACACTAATCCCTGCACCAAAACCTTTAAACTCTGTCTTGTCAATGGCCATCGTCTGTCAGCCTTCACATAATCAATCCTACCCCAAACCTTCAACATGCGAACTACAGTCCAATATTTAGTAAAGTCATGTAACTCTGCCACCCATGCAAATATACTAATCACAGCTAAGCCCACCTTGACTGACTGAACTGCCTTACCTTGTTCCCAAGCCTAAACTAAATATTTCAATCGCAATCCTTCCAGTCCAACTCCTTCCTCCTCAAGCAGCTGTAACACAAGTTTACCAAAATCTGGCCATGCCCACCACGTGCCTTCCTTTGAAAAGCTGCCCAGGATTCCTGTACCAAGCATTTGATTATTCAAGGCCAACCTGATACACTTCACCTGGCAACATTATTGGCTTGTACCACTGCCAAATTGCCCAAATGAAAATTAATTCTTTTCTCCCGCAATTTCTTCCACTTGAACTTCAATGCCAGCCAAGCTGGAACTCACTCCAAGCAAGCAACATCCCTCTTCCAATCATCCTTCCATCTTCCTGGCCAGTGAGCCACAAATCATGCTCCCCAAGATATGCCCCCATCCAAATGCTTTTTGCCGCATCTGTAAACAATTGCAAATTCAAACAACCCAATCCACCTGCCAAAAAGCCATACCATTAAACTGCTCCAAAAAAGACAACCACAATGCTAAATCAGCATGCACCAACTTATTAACCCTCACCCAATGATGTTAACTTTTCCCCATTCAAAAGAAAGGCCAGGAAACCACGAAAAAAATGATCCAGGTGAACTGCCTGCCATGCAAAATTCAGGAGCCCGAAGAGATCCATGACATCCTTAATCCCCACCTTGTCCTTGGATTTTGCCCACCAAGTCTTTTTTTTCAAGCATGTTACCTTCACATCTGGTAAACAAAGCAAACCATGGCCTGCATCCACTAGCAATTCATGAAAAACAATGCCTTGCTTGGGCCTTCTAAAGTTCTATCTTCTGCCTAGCCAACAAAACACCCAGTTCTTCACCTCCCCCAAAAGAAAAAAAAACATGGATACTTTCAAATGCTCTATCAAACCCTTCACCTACTATTAAGAAGTCATCCAGTTAATGTACCATCTTCTGGCTGCCCACCCGTGACTGCTAAATCTAATGGAGAGCAGTGCTAAACCTCTTAAAGTAGTATAGGCCACAAAGCATTGCTTCAGCATAGCCTTGCCAAACTAAAACTTAAACCCAGCTACTATGGCCAGTCATAGCCACTCTTCCTCCCACACTGTTAATAAATGAAAAATGGAGTCAATATCTATCTTCTCCAACCATGGTCCATAAACGTCCAAGTGACCTGCACTGCATCATCCAAAGACGCATAACTGACTTTTGTGTCATCTCCCAAAATAAAATTGTTAATAGAATTCCCCTTGACATAACACAAATGGTGAATCAAATGAAATTCACTGCCACCTTCTTAGGAACCAACCCCAATGGAAAAACTTTAAAGCTGTTAAAGGGAGGAATATCAAATGGACCCAATAACCTTACCCACCCACCATTCCGTCACCACCAATCCTTCCAAAATCTCTTCCTTGCCCTGCAAGGAATGCAGATTCCTACAAATTGACTCATCCTTTCCCACCCTTGATTTAAAAGAAAATATCTTAGAAAACCTATCTATTAATTCATCCGCAAATGCTGAATCAGGAATTTGCATGACCAGTTGACACTATACCGGTATGTTAATGAGAAAATGCATCCCCCAGTCTTCCCTTTGACCCACAAAAGAACCCCACTTCTCCACCCCCAAAAATTCCCCTTGTCCCGACTACCCTGAAATCCAAGAAATGACGAAGGTAGCCCACCTGATTCAGGCTGCTTTAAACTCAAATTAACCAACTTCATTCCAACTCTCTGGAAAATTTCTCACATAATACCACTTCATAAAGGTCATAACTCAACCGAACTTTCCAATTATTGGTCTATTTCAATACTATCCCCGCGTCAAAAATTCTAGAGAAATGCAGTCATTCCCAAATCCTTAACTATTTCCTAACTAATAATCTCCTAACTAGCATACAAACAGCCCTTGTTAGTTTTTATAACACTGTAAATCAACATCAGAACAATGGTAACCTGGTCTCGTCTATCTTTCTTGATCTCTCTAAGGTATCTGACACTGTCTCCTATCCCAAGCTGCACTTGCAAAACTCAATGTAAGAAATTCCACTCTATTTTGGTTCAAAAACTATCTAGCTAACTGCCAACAAGCCATAAAATGGCAAAACTGTCTATCCCATCTCCTCCCAGTAACCTCGGGCATCCCACAAGGATCCATCCTTGGACCTCTTCTCTTCACAATATTTACCAACAATCTTCACAAAGTTATACTCCATGTCAATCTGGTACAGAATGATGATGACTCTACACTAATCTGCTCTGCCCCCTCTCTTCAACGTATGCAGAAAATTACAAAAAAATTCTTTACCGCCATAAAAACCTGGCTATCTGACTAATAACTAATACTTAACCCAAAAAAAACACAACTAATGCTATTTCATCCCTCAAAAGCCACAGACTCCATTCCTCCATTTAAAATAATTTCAACAGACAATACTTCCATCTCATCAGTCTCACAAACTAAGCTATTAGGAGTTATCATAAATAACAACATCAAATTTGACAAACATCCCAAGCAAAACAAAGACTCTTTGTAACAAAGGCAAGCGTCCAGTCTGGTGGACCCCAGCCATAAACAAACTCTACAACAAAAGGAGAAAGCTACTACAAGATAGAGCAAAATCCTTAAAAGGTAAGACACTGCTGATCACTATAAGTAAAAAGCTAAGAGCTCTCATAAAATCACCCAAAGCTAATTTTGAGAAAAAAATAGCTAAGGAATCTAAAGACAACCATAAGGCATTCTTTAGCTATGTCAGAAACCTAGGAGGAAACTCCCAGATATGCTCAGAATTAGTTCAAAATTATGTGAAGATTACTGATCCTACAGACATTGCCAACATACTGACTGAAAGGTTCAGTGCAAACTTCTCCCCCCCCTCCCCCCTAAAGGAGAGATATCTATACCAAATGACTGTAGCCCCCCAAACATCTCTAACGCCCAGGTGAGAATTGCTCTCTCCAAGGCAAAGAACACAGCATCCATGGGACCTGATGGTGTCCCCGGCTGTGTGCTCCATGAACTCAACGAGGAATTAAACCCACAGTTAGGACAGCTGTTTAATCTTAGTCTCACCTCCGGATCGTGCCCAGGGAGTGGCGCAGCGACTGTGGTCCCACTCCACAAAGGTGGTGCCTCCACCGACCCTGGAAATTACCGTCCCATTAGCTTGACAAGCCTTATCTGCAAAGCCATGGAGAGGATCATAATGGATCTCATAAATAAAGACATTGGGAACTTGCAGACTTTGGATCCAACCCAGTTTGGCTTTGTCAAAGGCAGATCATGCCTTCTAAACTTGGTTGACTTTTTCGAAACAGTCACCAAGGCCATTGACGAGGAATAGGCAGTCCATACAGCCTACCTAGACCTGGCAAAGGCTTTTGATACAATACCTCACTCGGGTATCATTGAAAAACTCATCAACTTAAATGTAAACCCATACATTACAAGATGGGTTGCAAACTGGCTGAGTGACAGAACCCACAGGGTCAGAGTTGCTGGCGCCATGTCAGACTCAAAGCCTGTCACAAGTGGTGTCCCACAGGGCTCAGTCCTGGGCCCACTCTTGTTTGGCATCTACTTTTCTGAAGTACAAGCAAACACAGGAGGGTTATGGCTGACAAAGTTTGCAGATGACTGCAAACTGGGCACCGTAGTTGAAAACACATCCGACACAGATATCCTTCAGAAGGGTCTCACAGAAACGGATAACTGGTGCCAGAGCCATGGCCTAAAGTTAAATGCCAAGAAATGCATAGTCATACCCTTCGGGAAAAATAAGGTTACCCTAGCTACAATATAGGTGGCAATCCCTGAACACAGAAGAAGTTATTAGGGACCTGGGAACCCAGGTTGACAGTAGCCTTTCATTCGACACTCATATTGCTAAAGTAGTTAGGAAGACCTTCTACATTGCCCACCTTATCATGAAGGGATTCACATCTAGATCAAGGGAAGTCATAGTCTCCCTATACTCATCACTCATCAGACCAATGATCGAGTACAATGCCCCATTCGGAATGTATCTGACCCGACACTTGCAGCAGCTGGAGAGGCCACAAAAGTTCCTCACCAAAAGGATAAAGGGTCTCAAAAATCTGTCTTATGCTGCCCGACTGAAAGAACTCCAGTTATATTCAGTTGCTTACCGCTTGCTCAGAGGTGACCTATGCCTGACATACAAGGCCATGTCAAACCCAGATTTGATGAACATGCTTCATCTCAAAAATCTAGATCCCTCAGAGCCACAAGGGCGGAGACTTAAACCTCGACACGGTTATTAATAGGACGTGCTGGAGGGATAGATTCATCACCCAAAGACTCCCTATGCTGTGGAACAAAATCCCGGTTTATGTGAGGCAGAGCACCTCGCTGGCCTTGTTCAAGAGGAATCTTGACCAATGGATGGGAGATTGCAGATACACCCCAGGGGTTACCTCAGTGTCACTGCTCGACAGAGGCACAGCAAAATAATGGGCATAGTTTCTCCAAACTAAAGGGGTGGCGTAAGCCACAAAACTATGGGCTAGGCTTATAAATGCCCTCGGGCAGATAGCCTAGTATGAACCTATGAACCTATGAACCTATGAACATGTAGCACAGACTATAACTAATGTCCATAAAAAACTCAGCACCCTCTATAGATGCAAGAACTACTTCACCAATAGTAGTAGAGCCATCATCGTAAAAACCCACCAACTCTACACTGTTATATGCTTCGCCTATACTAACTAAACTAAACAAAGAAGATTTAAATAAATTAACCAACTGTTATAATAAAATATATATGTTTGCTACTGTCTCAGCTTTCAGGTCTCACCACTGTTTAGCCCTGAAATAACTATCCTCGCTAGAACTACCAAACTTACACACCTATATCCAGCTCACAATTGCTCATCAGATCCTATACCATCCCAAAAAAACTCCAGCCCTGCAAGGCCTACTAAATCTCTATACTAACAACCGTCTCCTAAGATCCACCAACAAAGCATTAGTTGAAGCATCCTAAAGCAAGAATTGTTCAGGTGACTCCCTGTACTCCAGTGCCATTGCAAAAATTTGGAATACCCTTCCCCTAGAAATCTGGATCCTAGATAATAAACATAACCTTAAAATCCTTCTCTGATCCTAGTTAACTAGCTCATGGAAGTGCTTAGACACAGGATAACCTCTCAGCAGATTTAATATCTTACTGTATCCTAGATACCTCATAAAGGCTTTTGCACATATTCCGTATATATACATACATACAAACACTGGTTTGCCTGTTTGTCAAGTGTCCAATTTAATTTAAAGTCATTCTTTAAAGGAGTTATGGTTTATTTGCCTCCTAATTACCCTATTCCTTAAGGAAGTTAAGGATTTATTTTCTTATCTATTATTTCTAATCTCAATTCTAGGAAAAAAATTCTCTCATGCCTATTTTACATATATTTTGAGTATATCTGTATGTGTACATTTTGTTTTGCCAACCTTCTGCTGTATGATACTTTTCTCTATTGATTATTCCTATGTATGAATTTTTTGTGTGTATATATATATATATATATATATATATATATATATATATATATATATATGTTTATTTCTGTATTGTTACTCTTGTACTGTTTGGAGCTTTTCTCCCCGAGCCTCTGCTGAAAATGGGTAACCTGCCCAGTCAGACTCTCCCAGTAAACAAATGTAAAATAAATAAATAAATAAACTTGCTTTCCCATCTGCCACCTGCACAGCTGAATGCATGCCTGTATACTTTGTACAGATGAGCAAGAACCTGCATACCACCCATGAGCAACACCCTGTATTAAAGGCCCACGATATCCCCATTACAAACTCCCAACTTAGCCTTGGAGCTGCTAGTGGGGGGGGGGGGGCAGAGGGAGGCAGGGGTTCTACCACAGCATTTAGCCAAATGCTAGGATGTCTCACATCCCAAAGCAGTGACTGATCGACTGCCTTCCGCTTTCAAAACATCTGATCATACCACAACCAAGCATTTTCCACCCACAGATGCTGTGTCTCACAGACTGTGATAGGATAAGCCAAGAGTGGTAAGGCCAAGGCAGTACCCTTCTCCAACCAAATCACCATGTAATAAATGAATCCTGACACCCAGTTTTCCCATGTCCTTGGCCACAGTCTATCTATCCTCCTCTGCACCAAGGTCGCTAAAGCTGCCAAAAGCCTTTGCTGTTTGTGGTGTCTGACTCCATCAGGTGTCGATCCCCATCCACATCATCCACATCAAATATTTATTTATTTACATTTGTTACTGGGTAATGTCCGACTGGGCTGAAAGTCTATTTTTAGCAGAGACCCAGACAGAAAATCTCTGTAAGTAAAACATAATAGATAACAAAGTATTATAATGATTTATAACGTATAAATACATAATAAAGTTGCTCAAAGTAAATGAGAAGCAGGAAGTTAAACAAAGTAAATACAACAACAAGAAAAACAAATACAAGGTTACAAAAAACTAGTTAAATAAGAAACTAACATATAACTGTGCACCGAAATACATAAATATAATTAATTCAAAATATCAACATAGTCCCTGTTCCAGATCTTTCCTTTAACTAATAAATTCATAGGTAGGTACTAGGCTATTGGCCCTGGGGCCTGTACAAGCCCAGCCAAAAAGGTACCCTGGCTTTTGCCACCCAAGAAAATTATTTTCCTGTGTCACTGTCGAGCAGAGCGACAGAGGTGATCCCCCGGGGTGAATTTCCTATTTCCCATCCAATCATCAAGATTTTTCTTGAAGTGT
The DNA here is from genome assembly GCF_019279795.1 of Protopterus annectens. NCBI lineage: Eukaryota > Metazoa > Chordata > Ceratodontiformes > Protopteridae > Protopterus > Protopterus annectens. The sequence continues at coordinate 240,590,788 of NC_056744.1, forward strand.
GTTAATGAGGAGCGTTGTTTGATATAGATAGGTAGTTTATTCCGGAGTATGGGAAGTCTCTGGGACAGGAATCTATCCCCCCGGCATGTTCTGTTTATTGTGGTGACAAGGTTTAGGTCCCTAGAGCGTGTAGCTCACAGGGATTGGGATTTCTTTAAGTGGAGCATGTCCAACAGCTCTGGGTTTGACATAGATTTGTATGTTAGGCAGAGATCACCTCTGAGTAGGCGATATGCGATGGAGTAAAGCTGGAGTTTTTTGAGACGGTCTGCGTAGGGCATCTGTTTGAGGAAGTAATCCTCTTTGTGATGTATTTCTGTGGCCTTTCCAGTTGTTGTAGATGTCTTGTGAGGTACATACCAAAAGGGGCATTGTACTCTATAATGGATCTAATGAGTGATGAGAAGAGAGGAACAATGACCTTTTTTTTTTCTGGATGAAAAACCTTTTGTGATGAGGTGTGCCATGTAGAAGGATTTCCTGACTACTGTGGCGATGTGATTATCAAAGGAGAGACTACTGTCCACCTGTGTCCCAAGGTCTCTTATCACACTTTCTGTGTTAAGTATACTATCGCTTATGTTGTAGTTCATGGGTACAGAGTTTTTACCAAAGGGGATGACAATGCACTTTTTGACATTGAGCTTGAGGGCATGGCTTTGACACCGGGCATCTGTCTCAGTGAGGCCCTTTTGTAGGATGTCCACATCGTTAGGAGTTTTGATTATGGCTCCTAGTTTGCAGTCATCTGCGAACTTCATTAGCCAAAGGCCTTCTGTGTTAGCTTGTACTTCAGAGAAGTACATACCAAACAGGAGAGGACCCAGGACTGAACCCTGTGGTACTCCACTTGTCACTGGTCTGAAGTCGGATTTGCAGTCTGCTACTTTCACAGTGTGGGTTCTGTCAGCGAGCCAGTTGGCCACCCATTTTGTGACATAGGGATTTATATCTAGTTTAGTGAGTTTATCTATAATTCCAGAGCGGGGGATGGTGTCGAAAGCCTTGGCAAGATCTGGATAGGCTGTGTGAACCACCTTACCCTTGTCTACGGCTTTGGTGACTACTTCAAGGAAGTCTATCAGGTTTAGGAGACATGATCTGCCTTTTACAAACCCAAACTGGGTAGGGTCCAGAGTTTGGAGATTACCAATGTCTTTGTTTATAAGTTCCATGATGATAAGTTCCATGGCCTTGCAGACCAGGCTCGTCAGGCTAATGGGGCGGTAGTTCCCGGGGTCTGTGGTTGCTTCCCCTTGTGGAGTGGGATAACCGTTACTGTGTGCTATTCAGCAGGCACAAAGCCTGAAGTGAGGCTATGACTGAACATGGTACTTAGGTGGGGTGCCAGTTTGTTCTGTAGTTCGTGTAGAACGCAGCCTGGGATGTTGTCTGGTCCCATGGATGCTGTGTTCTTGGCTTTGAAGAGTATGGTTTTCACCTGTGCAGCCGTGAATACAGGAACTTTGCATGCTTCTGGTATAGAGATGGGCTCTTTAGGTGGTGAGAGGGAGGTAAAGTTAGCACTGAATCTATCTGCCAGGATGTTGGCAATATCAGTTGGGTCTGTATATTTATTGCCATTGTGCTGTAACTCAGAGCAGATCTGAGTGTTGCCATTGAGATTCTTGACATAGCTATAGAATGCTTTGTGGTTGTCTTTAGAATCAGTGGTGATTTTGTTTTCGTAAATAGCGGTATGTGAGGGGGTCAGAAGACCTCCCCTTACCCCAGAGCTTGCTTACTAACCAAACACCCAGATGGATCCCAAAGCCCAACCCAACCTTATGCTGCTGTGGCTCAACCCCACCTGAGAACAAGTCCAAACTCCCCATAATCAAGCCTAAACACCTGCTTCACCCTACCCCTGATGTCCCTCATCCTCATTTGACCCCACACTACTCCCAAACCACACCAACTCTAACATGCCTAAACAAGTAATTAACAATGTATCATTACCTGTGATCTCATTGCCCCCCACTCCAGAGGCTGGAACATCCAATGCAACAGCATCCAATACCTTTTGAGTCCACTTCCTTCTAATGCAAACTCTGCACTTCCGTCATATTTCAACAAGGCTTCATGATTAGTGCTATTATTTAATTTCTTTGTAGTTTCTTCAAGTGCAAGTACATCTGCAAAAGAAAAGGCAACTGTAAATTCCCTGAAAGAAATGGAATTCCTCTAATCAGAATGTTGCCCACAACAGGAAGGACAAAAAAAATTCCTTCGCCATAGTCATTGCTCCCTATTGTTCTCCTTGTGTGCATCAAACAAAATAACTACCTGAAAATTAAGTCGGGTTCTTCTCTCACCATATCAGAGGAGCAGCTATGTTCCCAGGGTGCTGTAAGTAGGATTAGCTGTGACAGTTTGTCTCAACTCACTGCAAGCAATGAAGTACACAAAACACAAAATGCAGCAATGTCTCAGCTAGAAATATTTCTCTAAAATTATAAAACACCCCATTGAGAAGCAACCTTTCAAACCAGCGACCATTAAAAAAAACACTGCCTTTCACCATAAAAAAAAAAAAACTGATGAAGAATAACTTTTTTCCTCTTTATGACAGGTTTTCTTTATAATATAACATATTTTTATTAATTTTTCCAAAGTTCTGTAGGGTTTAATAACCACATAAAATAGATATTAATGTATTAATTTTTCACAGTTCATAAGGTTTCCTAATAGTAAAAACAAAAGAAACGAATGTATTCTTTTTCCGTAGTTCCATAGGGTTTCATACCTAAATAAATTTTACGTGTATTTTAACATCACTGTGTAGACAGGCATTGCTACTGCACATCTCGGGGTACTTGATTACAGCAAAAGAGAACCTACATTAACCCCCCCCCCCCTTTTTTGAAATTAAAGCTCTGCCATGCATGCACGGTGAAAAAAACATTATTCGTGGGTGCCTTGTGGCCAACAAAACCCTTGAAAAGACACTCTGGTCTCGTCTATACCTAGCTAAGCCACAGAAGCTGCTAATAACTATACCACCACTACCTAAATAATTATTGCAGAAAAACAGAAACAACCGGACCAGAGTACTTCTTCAAAACAGCACCATTTCCAAGGACTAACTTCCTCCTTTAAAACAAACAAGTTACAAATTCAAACAATGATTATAACAAATGGGAAAAGCACTACAAAACTATTATATATGTCGGTGTCTCCAAACAAATGTATAACACACTGCACTGCTTCAGTTAAGAGCTACAACATGGTCCCTTCACATGAACTATTTTAATGACAGAAGATACAGGAGTGTTTATACTAATACTATAACAGAAAATAATGTTAAGAAAAAAAAACAGATATGGGTTTTTAATGCTTTACAGTGGATTCTTTAATTAAGAAAAAGCATTTAACTTTCTAAAGTCATTATCAACCAAATATTCATACTTTTCTTTGAAACCCCAAAATATTAATTGCCCCATAACCCAATCAAGCTAAATAAAAATGCATTACAATATTAGCTACAAGCAACTAACAAACAACTTACATTTATCTTGTAATCTACAATTTCTAAACAGTCACCAACAGTGATTACTCATGGTTCACAATGCTTATTTCTGGGCCCTGTTTTCTTTTTTTTTTTTTGTTTTTTTTTTGTTTTGGAACCATTTACTGCCATCCAGCACTGCTACGAGTAAAGACAACATCACCACAAAAACCCATTAAAGCCTACAATAACTGAACCAGCTTTCAACACAAAACTCAAATTAACCTACTGCATTTCCAAGCTACCAGAATGTAACACCCCTGAGGAGCCTGAAATCCTTCCACAGTCTGTATGAATAGTACCCAGCAGCAAACTAATGCATATGGATCCTTTCCCAGAAAAGTCACTAAAACAATTAACACCTTATCCTAAAGGCTGATCCGACATTCACCGTTTTACTGGGATATATATATATATATATATATATATATATATATATATATATATATATATATATATAGATAGATACAACCATTACCTACCTCCTAATGTACACTACAATCAATCCAAGGTCAACCTGACCAAGTACCTACTTGTCAACTCGGATGTAAGCCTGCAACATAGCAAGTTCACGCCAAAATCTGATTTTTTACCCAGTTACACTCACATAAAACCAGTTAAGGCCTTCCTTGCACTTACCTCATTTCCTCCCACTCTTCCTACTTTCCCAATTTAACCCTTCCATCTTCTACACACTAGCTTTGTTCCATTACCATCTTTAACTCCCATTACTATTCCTACTTGACTCTCACCAGAAGAAGTCCCTGGACAAATTGGTTTGTTCCCAAACCTCATTTATGAAAATATCAGTGACCATTTTAATATTGAAGTTTAACTGGTTAAAACTGATCTAGAGATATAACACAAAATCAGTATAGTTATAGATATAGATAGATAGATGGATAGATAGATAGATAGATAGATAGATAGATAGATAGATAGATAGATAGATAGATAGCTATATTCATACTTTTTACTTTTCCAGAAAAGAAGAGAGGGAAAGAGGGAAAATGTGATGCTTCAGATTCTCTGCTAGTCACTGATCCATTCCCAGAATCAGAAACAGTTGTACATGCACAGAGACCTGTCCAAATCACACTTTAACTCATAGCCAATGGACTAGCATGGTATGAGGACCAGGTAGTCATTCTTAATTCATTATCAGCTCTGTGGAGGACTGATGTCCTACTTTTTTAATGCTGATTGATATGGAAGTGTGACACCGTCCCTCAACTGCCATTTGTTGAAAAGAAGGAACTTTGCATTTCTGCAGTCACCTAGCGATCCTTTTACTGAAATGCTTAAGATGTTAAGAGTTAGAGCGGTAGCATGTTAAGCAGGCAGAATCACCATTCTCATCCCATAAAAATAGTGCCAACTTGTCTTGCAGGAATTAATTTGCTCCCAGTCCAGCTAAGAAATGTAAACTCTCCATGATGTCCTGGGCTGCCTCAAGCCCTCTTCTCAGAGGGTCATCGTTTCTAAACCTTCTGTAGGAGGCATAATATGTTCATCATCTCTAGCTACCCTAACCACCTAAATCTACTCCATTCAGTCCTGATGAGTAGTGCCTACACTTCAAAACTATCATCCCAAGGAATGGAACATAATCATTATTAACATTACTATTATTATTATTCTTAAATTATTTGTAATAAATTTACTATTTCTTGAACAGGTTAAAGTTATGCCACTTATACATAATATCATTAATTATAGATTGGATTCATGTTGAGTTATCAAAGGTAATTTTGTCAAAGGGAATGAAAAAATCATTCACTGAATCCACTTTCGATGAGCAACTCAACAATTTTGTTTTCATAGGGGGAGAAAGTTCTACTGCACCCCTCAAGTGAGGAGACACCCTCACACCTTCGGACTTATATATACTAACTCTGAGGTTGGACAACTGGGGAGAAAAAAGCAATCTCGACTATCAGCGGAAGCAATTTCATCAAAATGCGCTTGCAATTTTTGCCTTCATCAAAATTACATTTGATGACGTGCTTCCTTGTAGTGCATTAAGTCTGTGATTATGCTCCAAAATTGGAAAAAAAAATAAACCTATGTTCTCCTATAGCTCAAGACCTGACCATAAGAGGGCTCTCAAAGGTGTGTAATACATGTTAGGCATCCCTAAGCACTCTCGAAGGTACCTGAATATCTTTCCTGCTATGCCCATGTAAGTTTATAGATGTCATTCTGTAAGCAATTTATTTAAATTAGGGCAATATTTAAAAACTCTTCCTGATTTTCTTTCTTATTTGTTGTCTATGCAACAATGCTTGCTAAGTGCTTTATTGACTTTCAAAGCTGGTAAAACTCTATTTTTCTAACAGATAGTAAATGGAGCAGATAAAATGCCATAATGCATTAAAAATTGATCTGATTGGGTCGCACCAATCATAACCCATTATTATGTGTTGTTAACATGGATGCCAAGATTCACCTCTCAAGCTTCACTCCAGAGGTGAATTTCTTGGTATCTATGCCTTGAGCATACAATAATTTGGTTACAGTTGAAGACCTGATTATAACTGTCTATATTACTTTCTTTTTTACAATTAACAGATATATAAAACAAATCTATTTATTGAAAGTTATTAGTACACAATCAAAACATGTCAAATTAAAAATATTACAATATTGTTATGGAAGTGATTACTTTTGTCTTTACTTGGCTATAGCCATATAATCAATCTATTGGGATACAATAAATCACTTGTAACATATTTATTACTCAATTGTAATTTTTATGCTTTATGCTAATTATACTAGTCATTATTATAGGCTATCTACAACAACATTTATATGATAGGATTAGACATGTAATTGGTCTTTAACCTTATGAGGTGTATCACATGTTTGTTCTTAATGTTATTTCAGATATGTTTGTTTATAAGTATCATTTAAAGACGGGGAATTAAATTGTACTGACACAGATCTATTCCCATGATTAGCAATGGAACTATAAAGATAAATCTAAATATGCTATTATTTTTAAGGATATAATTTATACTCCTACTGCAGCAAACATATTTAAAAAATGGTTGACTATTTTTAAACAACACTTAATGTCCTTGATTATAGGTACTTATATATAACTAAAGTAGATTTTTAGTAACTTTTTTGTTGTAGTGTTTACATTTATTTTCCTTGTTGTCTTTTCATGTTTGATATATATAGTTAATGTCGATCTATCTATCTATCTATCTATCTATCTATCTATCTATCTATCTATCTATATGTATATCTAGCTATATCGATGCATAATCCTGTTTTTTTTTACTTTTATTTTGTGTTTGGTTAATTTAATACAAGGTATTTCTAGTGGTTTCCAATAATGTGAAAAGTCCTCTCATATTAGCATGAAATGTAATATAGGAAATGGAAATGAAAAATGAGAGCAGAGCGAAGATTCAGTCTTAGTAATATTTGTCCTTTTGCCTCAGTAGCATGACTGTGGACTCGCACATTAAAGAAAGGGGGTCATGGAGGATGCAGGGATGCTTTCTGTCCCTGCAAAAAAAAAAAAAAACTGATGTTTCACATGTGGTGCTTTTTGTCTGAAGTTAAATCATTAGCCTATCAATCATCAGTCTTGCAATATGAATCATATCTATATACTATGTACATAAAACAGATTTCATCCCTGTCCATATTCAAGCGCATGTTGGATCTATGAATGGGAAGCATTAAATTCATCCCAGGGTTGCCCCCTGAACTACTAATGGATAGAAGCAGCTCCTAAATGCTTTAACTCATACATGCATCCCATTACATTTTCTATGATGTCATCCCAGTAATTTTCATTAGGGGTAACACATGATTATCAGCCATGAGATGAGTAAGGCCAATCTGTAGTTAGTCTGAGTATGAAAAGAGAAACTGGTTAGGCTTAAAATGGCATGCAAGAGCAGCTAGCTTAGTACTTACCTATGAACCTATGAACCTATATGAATATATCTGCATGTGAATGTATTTGACGAACATATACATGCTCGCACAGTCTCATCCATAGACAGAGAGGCAGGCACATCATATCAATGGAGGAGAGAGAAAGAAAGAACAGAGCAGCACACCCTTGCAGAGGCAGGAATTCAGAGCTTCTCAGAGAATAGTCATGCTGTCACCAGCATCATATATCTTGTCTTGTGCAGCTTAGTAGAATGTAACACAGTATGGCAGGACAAAGGAAAAGAAAATGCTGGTTGTAGCAGGGTACTACAAAATATTGTATAGTAACATTATTCCAAGATGGAACACAGAGCACGATGGAGCACAGAGTATGCAGATAGGACTTGTAAGAAAGGAAAAATAGAAGTGAAGCAGAGGAAAGAGGAATATGACGTGTGTAAGATATGTTGTTAGGGACTGGAGAGAGCTTAGGTGTAGATGGTATGACTGTGGATTTTTCAGATACTTAGTGAAGTTATAGTGAAATACCTTGGAGATAAGTATGGCAGCTGTCTGATTACCCAGAAAAGAGCAAAGGAAGAGATTGGAGAGAAAGGGGCTAACAGAGTGAGACAGTAGATGGGAAAGTGGTAAGCAGACTTAACAGAAATGATAATAAGACATAAGTAGATGCAGCTTTCAAAAATGCATAAGGATAGTCATGTCTCTTATGTATGTTACAATTTGTTTTTTTGCCTTTTTCCCCTTCTGCCTTTACAGAAAAAAGTGCTCTTCTTACCCTGTTAGAATAAATGAATGAATCTTCATAAACTGTCACCATGCAACAACATAGTTTACAAAGGCTACCAAAAAGATACAAAAATGGCCAACTAAAAGACATATTTCTGATATTGCTCTGGTTGGATTACAGCAAGATAATGGGTCCTACATCAAATAACCTGATTAGATTCAGCAGAACATAGGAGTGGGAGCTCTATAAAAAAATAATACCAGACTGTTTCAGGTTACCAATGCAAAAAGAGCAAAGTGACTATGCAACATAATTATTTGCAGTTACAAGGCAAAGAAAAAGTACATAGAGGTTGTAAAAATAAGGTTTATTCTTGGGAAGAATATCTGAATATCAGAAAAAATATTAAAAATGTGCATTATAAAGTGAAAAGGAAAGACAGAGAGAAAGTTAACATTAGGGTGTAGGATAGAAAAGGCTTTCTTTGTATGCATATGGAACAGGAAAAAGCTAAAAAGTAAAACTATGGAACTATATTTGATAGATTATAAAGTAAGAGGAGGCCAGCAAAAGATGAGGATTCTATATTAGTATTTCAAAGAAATGTTTCCAAATGAAGGAGAAGAAATGGTACCAGACTATGAGGGTTATATATTAATAGCATTGAAACAAAAAGATGGAAAGGTAAAAGCATAAGTGTAGGAAAGTACATTGAGGTTTCAAGGATAAGAAGGTCCATGAACAAATTAGTGAAACAATGCCAAAACTGAACTGTTGGGTTTTTGAAGAATATCTGAAATTAATTCTAAGCAAATCTCTTAGAGAGGATGTGGTTCCACCAGACAATAGTTAGGTGGATGTACAGTAGTTCAGATCTACAAAGGTGGAGCAAGGAGTAGTCTGAAGAATTACACGACATCCTGACTTCAGCAATGGGGAAACTATGGAGATGGTGCTGAGAATAAGAATTACAAGATTTCTGAAGCAAAATGGGCTTCTCTCCGCATTCCAGCAACATTTTATAGAAGGAAAATATTATTACTCTGAGCTGATTCAGTTCTCTAACTAACCTCAACAAAATCTGTTGAAGCAAGCAGTCTGAATTTCAGAAAAGCCTTTGACTCATTCCCCCACTACCAGTATTGTAAAAACATGAAGTTAATAAGAGGGATTAACAAACTGCACAAGTGGGTAAATATATAGTTATGTAACAACAAAAAAAATGAGTTATCAGGGTACAACTATCAGATCAGTAACTGAAAAGCAGTACTCCAGAGTCAAGCCTATTAAATGCATTTGGTTCTGGCCTAACAAAGAAAAGGAAGAAATGGATCATTCAGTTCCTGATGATATCAATGTTTCAAGGTGGTGACAGATAATGAAACAAACATGAAGAGTGAACAAAGTAAAAGGAAGGCAAGGTGTAAGATCTACCAACATTAAGTATCCTGTTTTTTGTTTATTTTGTTCTTTATTTCTTTGTTATTTATAGTAATTTGTGTACTGTGTATTTTTCTAGCTAGTTTCACTGTGTGTGAGGTATTAACTGGAAATTGTCCACTTTTATTAAGCATCTGTTGGGTTGTTTGTTTCTAATAACTTGTTGCAGTTAAACTCTTTTTTCTAGAGGCTCCTGTAGCTGTTTAAAACTTTCATTTAAAGGCTCACTGCTGCTTTTCAGATGTGATAAACATTTCTGCAGTTTGTTTTCCACCCTCCCTCCCTGTTGGTATAGTGTTTTTATAGTTGGTGGCTTTGCAGTTGCCCGCCCCTAGTGTAAATTTGATCTGGGACCCTCCTCCCAGTCTAGTGTCATTACCTCATTCTACCCAGTACAGGGAGAACATTTGAGAAGGCCAATCAGCTTAGTTTCTGCTACTCCTTTCTCTCTTTCCACTTAAAAAAAATGTATCTGCTTTTACTGTATTTGTGTTTCTTCCTACTTTATTTTGCTTTTGCGTCATCTTAAAAGTACTCAATTGTATTTATTACTGCTTGGTGTAACTCATTCTAAGCCTTTTAGTTTAAGAACTTGGGCTTCACACCAGTTGTTTTACATTAAGAAGGGTTGTGGTCTGCACTGTAGTTGCAGAACAGGTAGCTTACATCCTTCTAAGTTGGGAACTGCTGATTGAGGGCTCAGTGTCTGTTATTCTAAAAGTGTATTAATTCTGGTTTAAGCACTTGGGCTTCAAGCCAGTTATTTTACATTAAGAGGGTTCGAGGTCTGCACTCTTGTGGGAGGAGAGGCTGGACTCTGCCCTTCTGAGCTGGGAATTTCTGGTTAAAGGCTTATAGTGCCTGCATATTTGAACTGCTTCTTACTGAAATTGGTGCACCTTGTTTGCTGTAGCATAGACTAGATCCAGGCCTTCTGAATTTAGCTTTGTTTGTATAACTTGAACACTAATCCAGGCATTCTTTAAAGTATTCAATTGTATTTATTACTGCTTGGTAGTAACTTGATTAAAGTGTAGCTATCATTCTAAGTCTTTTGGATTAAGCACTTGGGTTTCAGACCAGTTGTTTTACATTAGGAAGGATTGTGGCCTGCACTGTGGTGGCAGGACAGGTAGCTTACATCCTTCTAAGTTGGGAACTGCTGATTGAGGGCTCAGTGTCTGTTATTCTAAAAGTGTATTAGTTCTGGTTTAAGCACTTGGGCTTCAGGCCAGTTATTTTACATTAAGAAGGTTCGTGGTCTGCACTCTTGTGGGAGGAGAGGCTGGACTCTGCCCTTTTGAGATGGGAATTTCTGGTTAAAGGGTTATAGTGCCTGCATATTTGAACTGTTTCTTACTGAAATTGGTACACCTTGTTTGCTGTAGCATAGACTAGATCCAGGACTGTTGAATCTAGCTTTGTTTGTATGCTTGTTGTTTGTTTGCTTGTTATTTCCCTGAAATGCTAATTCCACCTAAAACGCGGCTTTTCAGCGTTTCTGTGGCTCCCTAGTGATATCTTCATTGCTTACTGTACTTATTTCCTTGTTTCACTTGAAAGAAAGTTACTGCTTGTCGTTTTTGCATTTAAGTTACCTGTAACACATTGCATTTAAGTTAACTGGCACTTGCTCACTAAGTCAGCACTAAAAAATTAAAAGCACTACACCCTCACAAACTCCCATTGAGTACCTTGTTCCCCACTGGCCATTTTATTTCAATTATAAAGGAATTCCCAATACTATTCTAGCATGTCCAAAGGTCAGTTGTCAATCTCTTTTCCTGTCCAGCTGGTGAATCTGGGAATCTTGAGGCAATGTTAGAACTGCCTCATGTACACAGACAACCCTCTCCTCCTCCCAACAAATTACAACACATGTGAGAGATGCAACCATATAGCCAAATTGGAGGCTAAGCTCTCTCAACTCAGTACTGGCGTAACCAGTCAGGAGGAGAAGGAAACCACACTCACTACAATTCCAGTCTCACGTAGACCCACCACGACAGCAAACCAAACACATAAACACACAAAAACATACTCAGAGGCTCTAAATAAAAATCTGCCTAAGCAGCAGAGATCTCCAAAGCAGACACCCAAACAACCGCTACCCCAAAACAAAACACATGCAACACATAGCTCACAAAGCCAGTGTGCCAAACAGTCACAGCCCTTAAGGCTAAACAACACACCTGATACACTTGTAATAGGTGACTCTATCGTCAGGCACACTGACGTCCCGCTTACCAGGCTGAATAAAGAGAAGGTCACGGTGAGCTGCCTGTCGGGTGCTAGGATCCGCCACATAACACAAGCACTCAGGTCACTCCAAGGCAAGTACAAATATGACTCAGTCATTGTCCATGCTGGTGTGAATGACCTGAGACGTACCTCCCTGGACTACATGAAAAGAGACATAGAGGAGCTCTCTGAGCATGCAGCCCAGGCCGGTATGACCCTGACCTTGAGAAGCATCTTACCCTCAACAAGAATGATGCCACAATATGAAGACAAGATGATCAATTTCAACAATTGGCTTAAGTATTGGTGTCATTCAAAGGGAATCCAATGCTGGTCAGCCTGGGATGACATGCTCGACAAGCCACGATGCTTCACTAGGGACGGCTTGCACCTGTCACCCCTGGGCTTTCGGATATTGGCAAAGGCTCTTGCTACCCCCATAGCGCCTTTTTTAGGCAAGGCTCAAAAGACAAACCCACCTCCATAGGTATCACAAGGGCTAAGAAACTAAGAGTAATGCTACTCAACGCCAGAAGTCTAAACCTCAAGATGCACGCACTCGAAACTCTCCTTAGCATGGAGAACATTGATATCTGTGCAGTAACAGAAACCTGGTTCAAGGCTCCCGAGAGCATCCCAGCACTACCAGGTTATACCTCATACCATGCTTTTCGGCCCCAAAACTTGGACCGAACCACAAAAGGAGGGGGAGTATCAATATTCGTGAAAGATACCCACACCTCCAGGTTGGTGGCACAGCACGAAGCATCAGAGACTATCCATGTGCAACTAACAGTGGGTAAAACTGCCTTCCAGTTTATAGCCTGCTACAGACCACCCTCCCAAACCCAGGAACCCCACTCGGCCTTCCTGAGAACACTGGAAAATATGAAGGTCTCTCCAAACACCATTATATTGGATGACTTCAACTACCCAAACATAGACTGGGAGCATTACTCTAGCTCCAAAACCCTACCCCAAAGGTTCCTAGAATTTATAAACTCAAATGCTATGGAACAACTTGTTACCACTCCCACAAGAGGGGAAATCATACTGGACCTGATCATCACCAACATGGGGACTCTATGCTCCAGGCCAGAAGTGTATCCCTCACTGGTAAGATCAGACCATAAACTAATCTCACTGGATAGTCACATCCCAACCCCACCCCCTGCCCAGAAAACCATAGTGAAAAACTTTTGTAAAGCAAATTTCACACTCCTCAAAACTGAGGTGGAATCCTTCAAAGCCCCAGGGACTGTGGAAAATACGGCCCAGACCGCAGAATCCTTTATAAATGCATTCTATTAACACCTTCAGGAATGCATGGATCATGCAATCCCAAATAAAACCAAGACCCAATCCTCCAAAGGCAGACGTCCTGTCTGGTGGACCCCAGCCATAAACCAACTATACAATAGAAGGAGGAAGCTACTACATGATAGAGCAAAATCCCAAAAAGGGAAGGCATCTCTGATCAGTATTAGCAAAAAACTATGGGCACTCATAAAATCGTCTAAGGCCAGCTTCGAGAGAAAAATTGCACAGGACACTAAGGATAATCACAAGGCTTTCTTTAGTTATGTTAGGAACCTGGGTGGGAATTCCCAGATATGCTCAGAATTAGTCCAAAATGACAAAAAAATACACTCAACCCACAGACATTACCAACATCCTAGCTGACAGGTTCAGCGCAAACTTCTCCCCCCACTCCCCACTAAAAGGGCAAATATCTATCCCAGCAGAGTGCTGCCCCCCTGACATCTCAGATGCTCACGTAAGAGCCACCCTCTCCAAGCAAAAAACACAGTATCAATGGGACCAGATGGTGTCCTGGGCTGCGTCCTACATGAACTCCAAGAAGAGCTAAACCCAAACATAAAACTACTGTTCAATCTCAGCCTTACTACAGGATATGTACCCAAAGAGTGGCGTACAGCAACAGTGGTCCCTCTCCACACAGGTGGTGCCTCAACAGATCCTGGAAACTATTGCCCCATAAGCCTGACTAGCTTGGTCTGCAAAGCTATGGAAAGGATCATCATGGACCTCATAAATAAAGATATTGGAGACCTACAGACACTGGATCCTACCCAGTTCGGCTTTGTTAAGGGCAGATCCTGCCTCTTAAACCTGGTCAATTTCTTTGAAACAGTCACCAAGGCCATTGACGAGGGGAAGGTGGTCCACACAGCCTACTTGGACCTCGCAAAAGCCTTCGAAACAATACCCCACTCGGGCATTATAGATAAGCTCACCAGCTTAAAT
>NC_056744.1:240609892-240647392 GCF_019279795.1 Protopterus annectens
CATTCTCCTGGAAAACTACTGCTTACTGACATAAGTTTGGGGATATTTACATGCTTAATATGCAAATAAAGTTATTACAGATTCATGTCTATGAATCATACTCATGCACATACATGTAAAGCTCTCTTCATGCACATACATGTAAAGCCCCCTATCTCTTATGCATTAAGCATGTTATGCTTTTGTAATAGGGAAGCATATTTATAATAACTCCTTTACATGTGAGTATCCCTGCTGAAACTTCAGGGATTGCATATCCATGTAGCCATCACAACTAAGAAAATGCAAAGCCCTGGTCTATGAACACTGACCAATGAGATGAAGTCCATCCTTTGAATGTAACATACAATCACCAAAAAAAAACTTCCAGGAAGGTAGGCAAAGTTATATTAAATATTAACCATGGTTCTCTTAAGCAAGAATTAAATAGATGAGCTTTTTTAAAAGAAATGATCATTCCACCTGTATGAAGGTGAAAGAAACGCCACTTTTATTTGATTCTATTATCTCTATTGTTTTGTAACATATAGTTGTTAGTATTGTCCAGGGGAGATTTTTTCAGATCATCTGTACCAATGTGAACAATTATGTGCTTTCAGATGTATTTTGGTTTGTTTGGTTATTACTTTTGGCACCTCCTGAAATCTGAGAGCTGGGTGTGAATTAATAGTAACTCTTTGTTTATCTATGTCCCTCAGTTGTTCTTGAGTTTGCTGAAACATAGAATCCATAAAAAAACAGACATTCCTCAACTCTTTAATTGAAACTTTTGAGGAAGTAACCCAATATTTCTCTGAATGCATAGTTTTACTTTTATATGTGTTAGTCATTGGTGTGTAGTATACATTTTGGTTAAATAAAACATTTGTAATTATAGAATTATCTCCTAGAGTTTGTCTTTTTTTTCTTTTTGTCATAAAACAAAGTGTCTTCATCCATCTTGTCTGGGTTACTACTCCATTTGACTCTTATTAGTGTTCCCCTGAATGATTTTAACCTCAGGATATAATACAAGAGGAGGATGACTTGGAGATGAAGTAGAGGGGGAAAAGTATTGCCACCCCAACCGAGAGGGGATGCAATGAAAATGTGTATGGAGATGAGGATAAACTGATAGCGTGGAGCCTGACAAACTTAGAAAGGAAAATATGGATAACTAAACTTTTAAAGCTGACAAAATGTCAAAATATTTGCTAAAACAATGACTAGAACCTGATAGCAATGGTAAATAGAAAATGTTACAAATCTTAGCAATAAACAAGTTTAAAAGTGCTATTCCTTTTTTATAAGGAAATGCATATTTTAAATTACTAACAAGGGTTCTGATAAGCTAACAACTTTTGCAGAATGCATATTAGTTAATGACACAACTTTTATCACAGAATGGTCTGGTTTTAAGTGGAAAACTGCAGAAAAAGTGGACCATCTTCTGTGAAGACAAAGCTAGTAGCAAAAATGTGAAAACTAAAATGGCTCATACAAATGAAGATGTTACTAGTGAGTTTGTTAGAATACAGCTACAGCAACTAAACAAGTATTATGTTGTAGTATTATGGCCAAAATGGAGAAGTGTCATGCAGTTTTAGAGGGGAGGAAAGTTCAAGCTCTGCTAGATTCTGGAGGCATGATTATCATTGTTAAAGGTCCCATGAAATGAAAGCATAAGATTAGTGAAACATTAAACATGGAGGTTATATGTTTTCATGGTAAAAGAAAAAACTCCACTAACAGATATAGAAATTCATACATTTCTGGGAAGTCTGTTACATCCTGTGGTCTCATGATGTAATACATAGAAAAGATTGTCCCAGTTTTAAGGCACTATGGAAGGAAAAACCCATAAATGCAGTGTTTTAGGCTGATACTCTTAACAAGGAATAGTAATATCAGCAGCTTGATATACTTACTCAGTATAAGAATTAGAGAGAGCAAGACAGTGATTCATTTATAAAAGTCCAGAATCAAATCTGAAAGGAAGTTTGCACAGAAGCAACAAAATGGGTTAGAATTTACTTTTAGTTAGACAGTAAAATGGACCCGGACCATTATAAGCAGTCTATACCAAGGACAGAACAAAAGAAACCCAAAAAAAATGCAAAAGTTGTCAGTAGATGGATGGAAGGTGAATTAGAAAATAGTGAAGTATACATCAATATAATGTTAAATATGCATGGAAAAAATTATCATGGAAATGATCAATAATGACGTAGGAAACCTCCAGACAATGGACCCAGCCCAACAAAAGAAACTTCCAGCCAATGGACCCAGTCCAATTTGTTTTTTTGTCAAGGGCAGGTCTTGCCTACTCATCCTGGTGGATTTTTTTGAGAAGGTCACCAAAACAATTGATGAAGACAAAATGGTTCACACGTTGCTTACCTTGACCTGTTCAAGGCATTTGAAACAATACCCAACAAAGGCACTGCTGACAAACTCAAGAGGTTAGGTATAAACCCTTATGTCACCCAATGGATAGCCAGCAGACTCACAGACAGGACCTAGGAAGTTAGAATTGGGGAGTCCACTCTACAAAGAGGCTAGTCACAAGCGGAGTCCCTAAAGGATTAGTCTTAGGACAGCTCCTTTTAAGCATTTACTTTTCTGCAGTCAAGGCCAATGTCAATGGCTTCTGGCTGACTAAATTTCTGGATTACTACAAATTAGGAGCAGTCATAGACTCTCACACTGACACAAATGTTCAGTAGGAAGGGCTAACACAGACAAATATCTGGTGTCAGAGCCACAGACTAAAACAAAATGCCAAGAAATGTATACTAGTATCCTTTGGGAAGTCATCCACCCCTGATAACTATCATATTGACAATACACCCCTAAGAGTCAACCCAGTAGTCAGGGATTTGGGGATACAGACAGACAGAAATCTAGCCTTTAACCATCATGTGTCTGCAGTAGTGAAGAAATCATTCTATTCTGTGCAACTTAAAGACATGGCAACTAAGTCCAAGGAGGTCATTTTTCCACTGTATTCGGCAATCATCAGACCTATCACTGAGTACAATGCCCCCTTTGGTATGTACCTAACCAGGCACATTCAGCAACTGGAAGATCCACAGAGGTTTCTCAGTAAAAGAATGCAGGGCATAAGTAGCATGTCCTGTGCAGTCTGCCTCAAGGCCCTATCCCTGTGTTCTGTCTCTTACAGGCTGCTGAGGGTAGACCTATGCCTGGCATACAAGGCATTTAGATCTCATCCTGATGGACCACTTGCATATCTACAAAGCAAACAGCACCATAATTACCTACTCTGAAAAATTACACCTTGCCTGTGATACAAATAGAGACAGGTATGTACCCCAGAGAATCCGCCCATCTCAGGAACAGGCTGCATATCCACGTGAAGCAGAGTTGCTCCGAAAGCCAATTAAAATGTAACTTGGACGATTGTATGGGGAACAGGAAATTCATCCATGGTTTGGCACCTGTGTCTCTAATGGACACAGGCAGCCTGTACATATTTCCTCCCAGGACTCTGCTTGGAAATGTTTCAGCTCCCAAGGTCTTGCTTACACTTAGTAATGGTACCAGAACTTGTCAGAATTTTTGGATGCATGGCTAGGCTTAAAAAGGCCCTCTTTGGCTTTAGCCTAGTAAACACATATGAATCTATGAATCTATCAGTACAAGCTAAATAAATGTCTGCTTAAGGACTTATTAGAAGGATTAACATAGAAACTGAAACAAAAGTGTTGGACACCTAGATAAAAATACTCAGACAAAAGTGAATGCTGAAAGTGAGATAAATAGGAGAGTGTGAAATTCTAGGACTGTTTCTTATATTGTCAAGACGAATACTCAATTAAGGGCAGATGCTCAGCAACTGGCATTTGTATTTAAGGAATAAATGATATTTGAAAATAACTTTTTTTTTCTCAGATACACTTTGCAGAGGGTGAGTATGAGAAGAAAGAGGTAGAATAAAAAGAGCACTGAAGAGTCTTAATCTAAGTAAAATAAAAGGTGATGTTTGTCTAGTATTGCCCTTTATATGGGACAATTTAAAAGTAGCTGAAGTGTCAGAGGGTTTAGGAGATGAAGCTAAACCTTGCAACCTTCCAGCTCAAAGTAAACTAGCAGATCAAACCTAAGTTAGTAGAATTACAAGAAAGACAGATTAACATTTAAAAAAAAACACAGTGGGAAGATGGTTCTTTAATTAAGTTATAGCAGCATATAAGCAAGGCTGTAGGAGAAGAGTTTAAGGAGTATGCTCTTATTACTTCTTACCACTATTTTGAGTTTAAAGGTGATCTCTTATTTAAAGATAAGGAAGAATGTTACATCACTTACCAGTGATGAATTCTTATGGGAAACTTGGAATGAAGGTAGTACATAGTCATTTGTTTGGAGGTCACCTGGGGATTGACAAAACTAAGGCAATAGTGTTAGAAAGATATAACGGGACAGTGTAAGAAACTTCTCTGTGTGGATGATTTTCAGTCCATATATCTCTAGTTAATCACTGTATATTAATCAGATCAGATAACAGTAGTAGAAGTAGCAAACTTAAATTTGTCTTAAGTCAAAAAAATAATAAAAAAAATAAAAAAAGATTAAAAAATAAATAAATAAATAAATATAATATAAATACAAATATTTTATATTTTTTTTTTTTTTATTTTGTATTATCATTATTTTTATTTATTACTTAAGAACCCAGCCACTGGGGATGCACAAGCAAGTGCATTTCTTTTTCTGCTGGTCCCAAGCCCGAATAAATGGGGAGGGTTGCATCAGGAAGGGCATCCAGCGTAAAATTTTGCCAAATCATTCATGCAGACAACAATACAGAAATACATACCAGTCAGTCGAGGCCCGGGTTAACAATGACCGCCACCAGTACTGTTGGCCAACAGGGTGCTGGCGGAAATTGGGCTACTGTAGGCCAAAGGAGGAGAAGAGGGGGGAAGGCATGCCCAAAGGCAGGTAAAGGCTAGGACTGTGATAGTGAGGGTCGGAACTTTGAATGTTGGCAGTAGGACTGGTATAGGGAGAGAGCTAACTGATATTATGGACTGAAGGAAGGTTGGTATATTGTGTGTGCAAGAGACCAGATGGAAGGGGAGCAAGGCTAGGTGTATCAGAGGCAGTTTCAAATTGTTTTATCATGGTGTGGATGGAAGGAGAAATGGCATAGGCATTACCCTGAAGGAACAGTATGCTAAGAGTGTTTTGGAGGTGAAAAGAGTGTCAGATAGAGTGATGTTTATGAAGCTGGAAATTGATGGTGTAATGATGAATGTTGTTAGTGCATATGCTCCACAAGTTGGGTGTGCAATGGATGAGAAAGAAACATTTTGGAGTGAGTTGCATGAAGTGGTGATGACTGTACCCAAGGGTGAGAGACTGGTGATTGGAGCAGATTTCAATGGGCATGTTGGTGAAGGGAACAGAGGGGATGAGGAAGTGATGGGTAGGTATGGTGTTAAGGAGAGGAATGCAGAAGGTCAGATGGTGGTGGCTTTTGTGAAAAGGATGGACATGGCTGTGATGGATGCGTATTTTAACAAGAGGGAGGAGCATAGAGTGACATACAAGAGTGGAGGAAGATGCACACAGGAGGATTATATCTTATGTAGAAGGGCCAGTCTGAAGGAGATTGGAGACTTTAAAGTGGTGGCAGGGGAAAATGTAGTTAGGCAGCATAGGATGGTGGTTTGTAGGATGACATTGGTGATCAAGAAGAGGAGGATGAATGTGAGGGCAGCACCAAGGATCAAATGGTGAAAATTGAAAAAGGGTAATTGTGAGGTGATGTTCAGGGAAGAGTTAACTCAGGCACTGGGTGGCAGTGAAGAGTTACTGAATAGCTGGGTAACTACAGCAGAGCTAGTAAGAGAGATGGCTAGAAAGGTGCTTGGTGTGACATCTGGAAAGAGGAAGGAGGACAAGGAGACCTGGTGGTGGAATGAAGAAGTACAGGAGAGTATACAGGCAAAGAGGTTGATGAAGAAGAAGTAGGATTGTCAAAGAGATGAAGAAAGTAGACAAGTATAAGGAGATGAGGTGCATGGCAAAGAGAGAGGTGGTGAAGGCTAAGGATAAGGCGTATGAAGAGTTGTATAAAAGGTTGGACACTAAGGAGGGAGTAAAGGACCTGTACTGATTGGCTAGACAGAGGGACCGAGCTAGTAAAGATGTGCAGCAGGTAAGGGTGAAAAAGGATAATGAGGGAAACATACTCACAAGAGAGGAGAGTGTGTTGAGCAGATGGAAAGAGTACTTTGAGGGGCTGATGAATGAAGAGAATAAGAGGGAGAGAAGTGTTGGATGATGTGCAGATAGTGAATCATGAAGTGCAGTGGATTAGCAAGGAGGAATTAAGGATAGCTATGAAGAGGATGAAGAATGGAAAGGCTGTTGGTCCAGATTACATACCTGTGGAAGCATAAAGGTGTTTAACTGAAATGTCTGTGGAGTTTTTAACTAGATTGTTTAATGAAATCTTGGAAAGTGAGAGGATGCCTGAGGAATGAAGAAAAAGTGTTTTGGTACAGATTTTTAAGAATAAGGGTGATGTGCAGAGCTGTAGTAACTAAAGAGGGATTAAACTGATCAGTCACAGCATGAAGTTATGGGAAAGAGTAGTGGAAGCTAGGTTAAGAAGGGAGGTGAAGATTAGTGATCAGCAGTATGGTTTCATGCCAGGAAAGAGCACTACAGATGCAATGTCTTCTCTGAGAGTGTTGATGGAGAAGTACAGAGAAGGTCAGAAGGAGTTGCATTGTGTCTTTGTGGATTTAGAGAAAGCATATGACAGGGTGCCTAAAGAGGAGTTGTAGGATTGTATGAGGAAGTCAGGAGTGTCAGAGAAGTATGTAAGAGTGGTACAGGATATGTACGAGGGTAGTGTGACAGTGGTGAGGTCTGCGGTGGGAGTGACTATGCATTTAAGGTGGAGGTGGGGTTACATCAAGGATCAGCTCTGAGCCCTTTCTTATTTGCAGTGGTGATAGACAGGTTGACAGACGAGATCAGACAGGAGTCCCCGTGGGCTATGATGTTTGCAGATGATATTGTGATCTGTAGTGAGAGTAGGGAACAGGTGGAGGAGACCCTGGAGAGATGGAGATATGCTCTAGAGAGAAGAGGAATGAAGGTCAGCAGGACTAATACAGAATATATGTGTGTGAATGAGAGGGAGGATAGAAGAATGGTGAGGATGCAGGGAGTAAAGGTGAGGAAGGTGGATGAGTTTAAGTACCTGGGATCAACAGTTCTGAGTAATGGTGAGTGTGGAAGAGAGATGAGGAAGAGAGTACAGGCAGGATGGAGTGGGTGGAGAAGAGTGTCAAGAGTGATTTGTGACAGACGGGTACCAGTAAGAGTGAAAAGGAAGGTCTACAAGAAGGTAGTGAGGCCAGCTATGTTATATGGGTTGGAGACAGTGGTATTGACAAAAAGGCAGGAGTCAGAGCTTGACGTGGCAGAGTTGAAGATGTTAAGATTTGCACTGGATGTGACGAGGATGGACAGGAATAGGAATAAGTATATTAGAGGGTCATCCCAGGTTGGAAGGTTTGGAGACAAAGCCAGAGAGGCAAGATTACATTGGTTTGGACATGTGCTGGGAAGGGATGCAGAGTATATTGGGAAAAAGATGCTAAGGATGACGCTGCCAGGTAACAGGAAAAAAAGGAGGCCTAAGATAAGATTTATGGATGTGGTGAGAGAGGACATGCAGGTGGTTGGTGTGACAGAGCAAGATACAGAGGACAGGAAGAAATGGATACAGTTGATCTGCTGTGGCAACCCCTAACGGAAGCAGCCGAAAGAAGAAGATTTTTTTTTTACTTAAGACGAGTTTAAGTTCGCTACTTCTGCTACTGTCTGATCTGATTAATATACAGTGATTAACTAGAGATATATGGACTGACATTTTTCCACACAGAGAATTTTCTTACACTGTTTTGTTTTTAGACCCACTATACTTGTTTAGTGGATTGTTTGAGACTTCAGGGATACCACAGAGATTACTTATAAAGATATAACTGGACAGGCATAATGAAAATAGAAAACGTATGATATTCTTGTCCAGAATGCAGAAAACTGAACCATCCTGGGTATGAAAGCCCCTTAATGCCAATGTCTATCAATGAGGTATCATTAAATAATACTGCTATGGACACTGCAAGACCACTAATAGAGCTGGATCATGGTCAAATGAAGCTCTAGGCAGAGTAATTGACCCCCCACAGCCATTCCAGTGCCCTCTTACTTGTCCAAAAATGCTTGTCCATAAACGCTGTTCAAAATAAGTCCATATACATGCTATTTTCTTCTTTATTTTTACACTAATTACAGAGATTTGGATTTAATTTAAAGCTTATTTCAACTTTTAGACCACAGACACTCATGGCCCCTTACTAAACAAAATAGCGTCTCATTGAAAACAGACTTGGTGTGAGAAACAGTGATTTTCTCTTCCCTTGAAACTCATATTAATTGAAAATGAATCTGGCTAGTGGCAATTTAAGTGTACCCAAGTCCCTCTGCTGCTTTTAAGCTATGGGATCTGCCACAAACATTTTGAGGACCATGCATAAATGCATGTCTCTTTAATTGTTTAGTACAAAAACATTTTTTAGATTATGCATGTTAAATTTGTAGTTTTGAGCTTTTTTTTTTTTTACTGTTAGCAGTGAAACAAAATGTATGAAACAATAATGAGAAAAGCACCCATTTCTGAACATTTCAGTCATAAAGGCCACTCAAACTGCTATCATTATAATTCATCGGTATCTGTACTCAACAATTACAGTCACTTTATCTACTCTGCATACATCACATCTCATGATAAAAATTGCTGCAGTGAAGTATTCCAATTTACTTTACACAAATGCTCACTAGTCCTGCAAACATGCACTAATGATTAACTTTTATGAGCTTAGCACGACTAGTCATTTTTATCCACAGTCATCTGCCAAACACAGCAGTTATAGCTGCATTGCTGACTTCATCCTTCTCTTCTCATGTGTGTGTCAAATTAATTACTACAATAATGACCAAAGTCACATATTTCAAATTTGTTTCACAGAAACACACAGTAGCCAAAGTATTCCAACTTAAGACATAGACATACCACACAATCACGCACACACACACACACACACACACACACACACACACACACACACACACACACACACACACACACACACACACACACACACACACATACACAAACATATACACTAGTCTTGCAAATCCAGATTAAAGACATAAAAAAATGACCAGATGGTAACAGCATAAGGTAGTTTCACCCAAAGAGAGTTCCTATCCCTACAATCAGTTATAGCCACTTTGTTGACTGTGCACACCCCTTATTGTTATGAAGAAATAAATAATGTGCTGTACTAGAAGCTTTGGATGAACTACATGAAATTGTATAAGATCACTAGTATCAGATTATAAGATCCCAACATTTCAACAGGGAGCCACCTCCACATCTGAGTGTAAAAGTTTGTTGTATTTTGAAAAAGCCAAATTTTATATTGGAATTCTAAGAAAATTGTTATATAAGAACTGCATTTCTTTTCAGGACTTTGCTAATTTGCAAAAAAGTATGATTTTTAAACCAAATGCCAAAGAGATGACTTTGATGAATGCTTTGTTTGACACCATATTCCCCACATACAATATACAATATTGGTGCTTTCAGCATGGTAGACAAAAAAAAAAAAATATATATATATATATATATATATATATATATATATATATATATATATATATATATATATATATATATATATATATATATATATATATATATATATATATATATATATATATATATATATATATATATATATATATATATATATATATATATATATATATATATATATATATATATATATATATATATATATATATATATATATATATATATATATATATATATATATATATATATATATATATATATATATATATATATATATATACATACATATATATATATATATATATATATATATATATATATATATATATACATATATATGTGTGTGTGTGTGTGTGTGTGTGTGTGTGTGTGTGTGTATGTATACATATATATATATCTCCCCTTCTCTATTACCCCTTTCTTACCTGCATAATTTTGATAAGTCACTGACTTTGACCACTAGGTGGCATCCTACTACTATCCTATCTCCTCTTGCCTCACTATTTCCACACTCTCCAACACCTTACTTTTGTCCTGTTCCCAACTCTATTTATCTAACCCAGTTTGCTGTTTACTCTCTCTGAACCCTATCAACCCTTCTACTGCACGGTATCTCTACAAACCTGTCTATTTTCAGAGGTTAATTAACTTCATACTTAACTCTTACCTTTTACATACCCACCTGCTGCTTCCTCACCTTACAGATTGTTTTTCTTTCACACTGCTATACCACTCTCTTGTGTCTTCGCTCCGTTAAGCCTTCGGGCTCACTCCGCCCCTACCCTGCCCCCAATTCCCACCCGCCCCTAGCACCTCTACATTTATACCATCATAGTCACTCCCCTTCCTCTTCCCAACCTATCATACCTCCTCCCATTACCACACCCCATAGTTGTTCCACTCCCCTCTACCATAACTCCTCCCCCCTGCCTACCTATTCTTAAAGCCACACTCCCTTAATTCCTACATTCACTATCTCATCACATTCTTTTTAAGCATGCCTTCCGAGTGAGTAAATGAGTAAAAAGCATTATTTTTCTAATCAACATGAATATGGGAAAAATAGCAATCCTGTGCTTTTTACTATCTCTATTAGCTAGCTTATACCATATTAGTAAATATGAAGACCAACCATATATAGGTTACCACTTCCCCAAAAAGCAAACAACAGCATTAGGGCCTCAAATTGCACTTAAACTCCACTACCAACAGTCCGACCTTTTTAAAGCCAATATCATCCACTACCATCGAAGCAAAGTTAACCTCAACTATCATAAAAACAAGCAATCCCAGAAACTAGCACAAAAATTCAAAAAACTCCTAGAATACATCAGTAAAAATATCTCAAGTGCTGGAGATATCCACCCCAATCCTGGCCCTACATCAACAAGCAACCCTGACTGTCCTATGAATCTCCCTAAGACATCCCACTTGCTACAAATTTTCCATCTGAATATTAGAAGTGTCAACAACAAAGTGCATAATTTGCATGCACTCCTAGATACTTACCTACCAGATATAATGTGTCTAACTGAAACATGGCTAAAGCCAGAGATCAAAGACAATGAACTCATCCCACCTGGATATAATATATACAGGAATGATAGAAACAAAAAAGGCGGAGTCGCTGCACTCTTTAAAACTAACCTTAACGTTACAATTAATCCTACCCAACCACCGCAATTCTCTAATACTGAAATACTCGCCTTAAAGATTCACTTAAACAAAGATAAAAGTATTAACCTAATTGTTTTATATATCCCCCCTGGGAACAATGTCAATACATTGGAGAATATACTAAACTGGCTAATGAATAACTACCCACAAGAAACTATAATTATGAGTGATGTTAACATTGATTGGTACCTATGCTCTAATAATAATAACCCCACTAACATCAACCTTCATGGTTACTCACAAACGATTACTACATCCACCAGAATGGGAAACTCTAATCAAAAAGAAAGCATTCTTGATTGGATCCTTATAAACAGTCACCCTCACACATATACGTCCGGAACCCTGCCTAATGAAATTAGTGACCACCTTATCACATATATTACTAAAAATAAACCAGACCACTCCACTGTCCCAGTCTTTAGATCTATAAGAAACATAAAAAACTTTGACCTCATAAAATTTAAAAATGAGCTGCAATCCTGTAACTGGACACCACTCAAATATCTTCCCCTAGATGAAGCAGTAGAACATTTCAATACCACCTTTCTATCCATACTAGATACCCACGCCCCCAAAAGACTCATCAAAACCAAAACAAAGATTGCCCCGTGGCTCTCAACTGAATCTAAACTTAAAATAAAACTCAGAAATAAAGCTTCGAATACCTGGCGTAAAACCAAAACAATCCTAGACCGTACGAAATTCCAACAACTAAGAAATGCAACGAAAAAAGCCATAGTAGCTGACAAAAAAAAAAAAAAAAAAAATTTTATTGTTTGTTACAGAATAAGCACCAAAATAACCCTCAGAAATTCTGGGCAGGCTTGAATAACCTTCTCCACCCAGGTAAATCATCCACTCCAACTCCTGAAACAGCAATGGATAAAGACCCCATAGAAATAGCCAATACCTTCAATATGTTCTTTACAAACATTACCAAAACCTTAGCCAACCAACTATCCTCTTGTAGCCAACCGATCATGGAAACACTACCACAACCTTTAAAGACCTTCTTCCTAAAAAGTGTCCCTACATCTTCAATAAGAGCCCTTTTACAAAAACTTAAACCATCTACCCCTTCTGCAGACCTACTCCCAGCAGAATACCTTCAAAAAGCTGCAGATGTTATAGCCTATCCAGTTTCTATCCTCATTAATTGAACTTTCTCAGAGTCAATAGTACCAACTTTATGGAAAGTATCCCATGTAATACCACTCCATAAAGGAGGGACATCCACTGAATTATCTAACTATAGGCCCATAGCATTAATGTCCCCATTAGCCAAAATTATGGAAAGATGTATGCACAAACAGCTACTCCACTATCTTATCCATAACAACCTACTAGCCAATTCCCAGCATGGTTTCAGACCCAAACACAGTACCACAACTGCCCTTCTC
The DNA here is from genome assembly GCF_019279795.1 of Protopterus annectens. NCBI lineage: Eukaryota > Metazoa > Chordata > Ceratodontiformes > Protopteridae > Protopterus > Protopterus annectens. The sequence continues at coordinate 240,622,661 of NC_056744.1, forward strand.
TCCTTCACTGACACAATAAACCATAACCGTAATGACAAGAAAGTGTCCTCTGCCTTATTTCTAGACCTATCAAAAGCATTTGATATGGTCAACCATCAACTACTCATGGAAACCTTAAAAACCTTTACCTGGATAACTTGACACTAGACTGGTTTAAAGCCTACCTCTCAGACAGGAAACAAGCAGTATTGTGGCAGAATACTCTCTCCACTTTACTACCAAATACCATTGGGGTCCCTCAAGGGTCCATTTTGGGGCCACTTCTTTCTCGGTCTTCATTAATGACCTCCATACAGTCATTCCCGAGGCCACCTGTATTCAATATGCGGATGACTCAACACTGGTTTGTTCGGATACATCTCCAGACAGACTATTAACTAAAACCCAAAATTGCTTCACCAAAGTCGAAAACTGGCTATTAGGACGACAGTTAATCCTAAATCCTAAAAAAACTAAATTATTGATCTTTCAACCAACTCACAAAAATCACCTTATTGATGTCTCCATAACATCCAAAAATGGTACTATCATTTCCCCAGACCCCCACACGAAATTGCTTGGAGTTACTATTGATAATAAACTGAAATTCGACATACATATCAACCTGTCCATCAAAACAGTAAACAAAAATTAGGATCGCTCTATAGAATTAAAAACTTCCTAACACCAAGTACTAAAATCACCATTGCCCAAACACATTTGCTCTCCACCCTTCTTTATTCATCAGCAATATTCACCAATCTTAACAAAACCATACTTGATAAACTATCCAGCTCATATAATCATATAGCTAGATTTGCAGCAGCAACTCCATACAGGACCCATCACTGCACCAACCTCAAAAACCTAACATGGATTGAACTCCCCAACCTTGTTAGAATTACCCAACTTACTGAGGTATATAAAATTCTCAAAAACCCCAACAATTGTCCTTCACTTCAGAACCTAGTCCTTCTATACTCTAATCTTAACAGTCTACGTTCTGCAAACAGACCACTCATAAAGATGGTCAAAGCTTACAATACTGGAGGAGATGCACTCTTTCCAAACGCCGTTGGAAAAGTCTGGAACTCTCTTCCCACCAGTATTCTTTCCTCTACCTCTCTACCCCACTTCAAGAAACAACTGTTTCACCACTATCAGAAGCACTGGCTTTGCCAATGCTCATCTCCTGACTGACATTTCCTAGTCTCTATTATCTACCTGAATTGTTCATTGTCTTCATTATTTTATTTCCTTATATGCATTGTTAACAAATGAATTTTGCAACCTGATTGTTTGTTTGATATTTGCTGTTTCTCTCTCTGTAATATTATAATTTTGGAAATGTCTGTATTTTGTATAATGTTGGAGCTTTTCTCCCCGGGCCTCCGCTGAAAAAGGACATTGTATCCAGTCGGATTTTTTTCCCGGTTAACAAATGTAAAATAAAATAAAATATATAAATAAAATATATATATATATATATGCGTGTATGTGTGTGTGTGTGTGTGTGTGTATATATATATATATATATATATATATATATATATGTGTGTGTGTGTGTGTGTGTGTGTATATATATATATATATATATATATATATATATATATATATATATATATATATATATATCTACACATATATATATATATATATATATATATATATATATATATATATATATATATATATATATATATATATATATATATATATATAGATAGATAGATAAAATGTGTGGGGTGGGAGGCTGGCACAATTTTTAATGTGTTTACCTTAGAGATGCAAGGTGCAGCGTTTGATTCTCACATGGGGTAATTAACTAGGCTTAAAATGGCCAACAAGGGCAGTTAGCCTAGTACTAATCTATGTGTACACTTACATTTTTTGCTCATTTACCTCTATATCTGTTATATATGTTTAAGTTTATGTCTACCTTGTTGCTTATTTATCTGTTTATTTTTAATGCTGGCATTAAAATAAACACTAGCACTCTGACATCTTGAGATAAATCCAACAAGGAAATAAATTGGTAGCTGCCCTTTTCCAATATTTAGGTAACTCAGACTTTTAGATTATACATTTTAGAGATGGGAACTATTTTACATAGCAGGCATTTAGTTCTCTGAGAACTAGGAAATAAATATCCATTATACTTGCCTACTTTTGTTTTCTGACTTCTCTTAGAGCCCTTTCATCTATAAAACATTGGATTTTGAAATAAAATAGCCAGCTAGACCATAAACCTCCTTTTTTGACTTTTATAAATTGTAAGCATAAGTATCCAGTTGTAGTCCCCTTATTTTCTTACTAAATGCCCCCTAAATGTCCAATTTGAAACTGGATTTATTAAATTTCTTATTTACATGTTTCATTCTTCATCTTGCCAGTTACAGCTTCAATTTATTTTTGTTGGGCTTTTGTGAATGAGTCTTCCTTTTCTGCTTCTTTTCTTTATATTGTACATTTTCTTTTGTTTACAAATGTTTTTTTATGATATTTTTTCCAGTGGTCTTGGACCACAACATTTTTTCTGTTTGTAGATAAACATATTTGCTCAACATGAGAATTGACATTTTCCTATTCCCTTTAAACATGTACAGTTTTCTTCTACCTGACATTGCATTTCTTATACATTTTGTTAATGTTTCAATTGCTTGTTTCATTTACATTTGTCCTTGCATGCCTCTCAGCTGTCCTAGAATTTGCAGAATATTCCTGATTTTGACAAATATTGTTGCTCCGTCCTTCATAATATTTTGATTTTCTGGTACATTATTGAGGACTACAGCTGATCAGTAATGTCAGTCATAACAGTTTCTTACTTTGTATTATTCAGAAATTGAATGTTACATTATTCAGAATTTGTATGTTCATACCAAGCACATTGTCCTGTTGACTTAATTGAATTAGCCTAGTATTCAAAAACAGATATTGATTTTTGGCCTTTGTCTCCCACATTAATTTTCAACAAAGAAGTTAACACTATGCCTCAGAACATTGTTTCTCTTTTTTGTATTTTAAATCATGTTAGAGATAGAATAAAAGTATACGGAATGGATGGTTGCTTTCATTGAAACTGTCCTCATGTAGCTTAACACTAACTCATTAAAAATTTATTCATCTGAATCTCTCATTCAAGGAATTTAGCCATGAAAGGTAGGCTGATTAGGTTTCGATGGCTATAGATGTATTTACAGTGTTATGCATTCTGCATAAGAAAACTGTTTAAATAATGAATTCCCTCAGTGGAGACAGGTGAATATTGTTTTGGTGTAAATAGAAATGCCAATTACAGAGGGAGTTGAGGCAGCAAGAAACAAATATTTGACAGTTAGTAATACTTTTGGGGCAACTCAACATTTGGGTTACTAACACATTGATTTCAGAATGTATGAATTCCGTTAGGACACAGTCTGCAAGAGATGTGGATGATAGAGATCTACAGTGGCATGTAGTGAGTCAGACATTTGGATGGGTCTCTGTTCAATCTTTATGACTAAGGACTGTTGGATTCTAAATAGATTGAAGTAGCCTATGTTGTAGTTCTTTTGAATGTTGTGGTTTACTGCAACAATCACTAGAAATGTCTTTAGTATTAAAACAGAGTGAGAATGAACTGTTGTTTGACAACCCATCTGACAAAGCCCGAAGGGAAATAAGAGCTTGGCATGAACATCTCAGGGAGAATGAATCAGTTCAACTAAACATTTCTGGCAGTAGATACAGGCATCTTCTTACAGGTATGAAGTTCTAGATAGATTGATTGAGGAAGTAAAGATATTTATTGTTCCTAATAAGACCACATTTGTAGCCATACATTACATTCTGCTTACTGTATGTCAAAAGATTGTCAGGATTTAAGATTTTTGCAGAGCATATCACCCATAATTATCCAAATGAGGGCAATCAGCAGGATAAATCTCCTGAACTAGTTCATTTAGAGACATGCAAAATGGGTAAAATGGTCTGATGGTTCATATCTTTTGAATGGAATAAAGAGTTGTGTGGAAGGTAATATGACCACAAACTAATCAGAAGTCAGACAGAAAGATATAAGTAATGATTATCAAGAATTGATTCAGAAATAAAATGTAACAACAAAATGTTATGGTAGTAATGCAAAACTACAACAGGAAGTTATGGAATCCTAAGTAGTGACTGAGTTGAAGTGTGGATTCATCAGGATGATGAAAGAAGCATAGTTTACAATAGATGCAGCTAAATATATTTCCAGAAACAAATGTAACTCAATGTAATGTAGCTAACTTTCCCGACTATTACATACAATTGTACATTCTCAAGTTATTTTGCATTAAGACATATGTATTTTTGGCCTGTGTACTTACATTTTTAGTTTAGAAAATGTAAGGTATATTTCTATTTATAAACTGGTAACTTTTCTGTTTCTGAGACAGCACAAGTTCCTAGCAATTGGAAATTGTTGAAGATAATAGGGCCAAGGTAGACTAAACATTTAAATTGACATGCATAAATATGCTGAGAATTTAGTAATTCCAAATACAGTATTTACAGTGGTTAATAGTCAAAAGATTAGTGTTGATTTAACCTCCCCCAAGCAATACTGTATGCAAGATAAGACAAAATATGTAAAACTGAAGAATTCTAAAGGTTACTATGTATGTTTCAGGAAACAAAATAAAACCAACTAACACAGGTGACATTTACTCTAGCATGTAAAACCATTGTTCCGGAAGGAAACAAAAAATTTTTGAGCTTTTACAGCTAGGGAAATATGGTTTTCAAAATAAGTTTTTAAAAGGTTTAGGAAGATAAATTATCTGAGAACATACACTATTTTCAGTAAAATGGTGATAAAATTGTGTGCCTGATATTTCTAAAAGCCATGATCATCTGACAGTGGTCTACAGCATAATGATACATATATTGAAATAGTACTACAGCCTATATAACTGCAGAATTAATAAAAAAAAACTCATTTGCTATGAGCTCATTTAAAGCATTTCTTCAAGTTTCCAATTTACTGTACAAATGATGAATTGTACATAGGTTCTTTAATCACTTGATGAGTGGGCTACACAGCACTTATGCCCACCTATGAGGCTTTTTTAGCCCATTCACATCACAGTATTTCTTCTTGTTCACTGCATTTGAACTGCTGAACTGCGGACTTAAATCATTCCCTCTTGATCATTTACTGCCTTTAATGGATATGGATGTGCAGTATTTTGGGATATGAACAGATGAGCAGTACTATTCATTTATTATTGTTTAGGAAAAGCATCTTAGCAAACATTTATATGTCACTTTTGACTGTAAATGTTTTTTTCTTTCTTTTTTTTATCAATATGGAAACATCAGACAAGCTTGTCTCACATATGCACTTCCTGCCAAGTCGTATTGATAAAACACTTCTTCTGAAGAATGAAAAATTGCATTTGTGTTGGACAGGCTGAACATGAACCTGAAAGTTTCTTGATCTGTGTGTGACATTCTGCTGTTTAACATCTCCAAGCAAGCCTTATAATTTAATTTGATAAAGCACTAAAGTCTGGAAGCCAATGAAAAACATATGTTTGCTCTAGTTTGGAATGAAAGCTCGTGGGTATTAAATGATAACAGCAGATTTTGAGCGGGACATATAAAAATAAATCAGGTGGTGATGTAAACCCTAGAGGAAATGTACTTTTATGATGAAGCATCATTCTTTTAACAGATGTTGACAAATCTCCTACTGCTGTAATTATTTTTATCTATAGTCAGTTATATTGTCATAAAACGTACATTTTTAATGTAATATATATTTTATATAATATATATTTCATTTGTGTAGAGATCTGATTAAGTCTTACCTGCAGTGATTTGTGTATGGTTTCTAAATAAGTTATATACTTTACCCTTATGGTAGACCATATATAAAGGGTGTGATAAAAGCATGTGCCTCAAAGAATGTGGATGTATTTTTTCTGCCTTTTTACTATTGGTGTTGTTGCATTCTTGGCATATTCAGCATTAGTTTATTTATATGCTTTGAGTGCCATGGAATGCAAATAAAATCCCCTAAACCTACCATACTTTTGCTGTGCAGTAAAATGTAACATAATCATTAAAAAATAACATATGACAAATGCAAACTCACATAATCCTCAAGTTAACCTAGCCTATTTAAACAACCCCAAACAACTCCATAAACCCAACTCTAACAAGTAAAATGAAATAAAAAATACACAAAACTCTGATGGCATTTTCCTTTCACCTCAATATAAAACAGCAATGATAATGATTTTACAGGCTGCACACAAAATGTATAAACACAGCCCCCCCCAAAAAAAACCAGTGAACCTAAATCAAACCCAGAAATAAAAGTCATTCATATTATAATGAAAAACATTAAAATAAAGGAATAACACAGACCGCAGATAGTCAACTGGAAAACATGTCTAACTGTACAATGGGCCTAATTTTAAATATGTAAACAAGAAAATATATAAACTATAAAATTAAAACACAAGCAAGAAATAAAACAAGCAAATGTAACTTAAACCCCATTACTGATTCTAACAAAAAAGTTGGTTTACAGATGTTGTCAGTGTGGTTGTTATGAGTTAAAGCTTAACATTTTGGTCATTGAACAGCAAGTATGAATTGTCCAGTCAGGTTTTGGTTCCTGTGGGGTTATGGAAGGGTTTTGTTGGGTGTAGATTATTAAGAATGAAAACTTCTGTCAAGTAGATGACTTCTAGAATAATAAGTGGATTGTGCTGTTGACACAGATTCACAATTTCTGAGACAGACAAACACCTAGATTTAATAAACTCTATGTAGGAATAGTATTTTTCCTGCACAGACTGAATGGTGTCCGTGCCTGCATCTCCCTCTCGGCAGCATGCCTTGCATATTAATGAAGGCACGCTACTGAGGGGGAGACATGTACATGATACTGAATGAGTGCTAGGGGTGTGTTACAGTGCCCGCAGATCTGTAACATGCCCTCTTTGCTCTCAAAGTGCCATACAGCACTAAAACAATAAAACAATAAAGAAAGTGTCCTAGAACACTTATTTAATAATGTTAAGTGTAATGTCATGTAGGGGGTGTGTCACAGTAGCTGTAACATACTCCCTGCATTGTAAAAGTGCCGTATGGCACTAAAACAATAAAGAAAGTGTCCTTGGACACTTATTTAATAATTTTAAGTGTAATGTCACATAGAGGGTATGTTACAGTATCCATAACACACCCCCTGCATTGTCAAAGTGCCGTACAGTAGTAAATGATTCAAATAAAGTGTCCTTGGACACTTTCTCATAAGTAAATGGTGTATATGACACAGGGTGTGTGTAAAAGTGCCACAACACATCCCCTGCACTTTCAAAGTGCTGTACGGCACTAAAATGCATAATATTTTTGTTTCTTTCCATTCTGAAAATGTAGCTGTAGGTGATGTATTACAGTGACTGTAACACACCCCCAATGCTGTCAGAGCACCATACAGCATGGTAATAAAGTTATTATTATAAGTTATTATAAAGCTATTATATGTATTTTTTTATTTATTTTTCTTTGATGTTTAAGCATAGCTCAGCGGGTTTGCATTGTCACTTTACTCAGCAGTGCTTAAACATATCAAGAAGCTAAACCGAAATGTATAGTTGAAATCTTCACAGCCAAGTTAGCTGAGTGCTTAGAGTCATGGCTATAGGTGCATGGCTCAAATACTCAAACAGACCATTTAGCTTTTACATGGGAAAGCATTTTTATATTAATGTTTATTTTATTTATGTAGTTATTGATATTTGCTAATCAGGGTAGTGTAGCTGGTCCAGAATCCCAGTGTCAGTGGAGAAAACCACCATTTAAACACAATTGTCTGATACAGTACAGTCATACCTCAAGGTAACGTAATGCAGGCACATAGAGGTAGGTCATGTAAAGTAAAATATATACCCTTAATAATAATGTATCTTCTTCTTCTTCTTCTTTCAGCTTTTCCCGGTTAGGGGTCACAACATCAGATCATCCGTCCACTCATGATTGGCAGTGGAGTTTTACGGTGTCGAGGTGTCAGCCCGGTGCCCAACCTTCCACAGAAGGCACACACAAACACACACACTCACACCTAGGGCCAATTTAGAGTGTGCAATCCACATACTGCATGTCTTTGGGATGTGGGAGGAAACCGGAGCACCCGGAGGAAACCCACGCGACCACAGGGAGGACATGCAGACTCCACACAGAAGGAACCCCAGTTGAGAATCAAACCAGAGAACCTTTTGCTGTGAGGTGGCAATAATAATAATGTATCAATAATGAGTAATTAATATCTAATTTTTTAAATGGAAAATCATGTTTGCCCTTAGCTAAGTTTTGCAAAGCACTGCTAAGCCAAGCCAAACAATGTCTAAACAGGACCTGTCTGAGCTATACTTAGTAATGCTTAGCTCCACTTAGCCAGTTTGAGCATTGCTAAGCAGTCCCCTTCTAAGTAGTCCTCAGCTAATCAGATTTGTGCACCACTATCAGTGCTAAGCATGTGACACTTTAAGCACTGCTCAACTAAGCATAGAGGGTTTGCACACTGCTGAGCTGTGCTTAGCATTTTTAAAAATGGTCCAATGGCTGCAAAGTATGGGAAATGGCCTTATTTAAACTGCACAGGCAGGAACACAGGCAAAACCTGTTAGAGTTTGAACTGTGCAAGAACTATGGCAGGTGCCGGAAAGGGAGCATGCTTTCAGGCACAGTGCTGAAGCATGTTGGAGTCCAGGGTCATGGCTGGACTCCTTGTTAAGAACCATGATGACAGGGCAGGGCTAGTACCAGGGCTCAGAATTCATGTCTGAGGCCTAGGACCATCTGGCATGTGAGCTCACCATTGCCACTGGAATCCACTGCACACTTGAGCAGGTCCATCATCATTATGACAACCTGAAGCAGAGGAAGGAGATGCTCTTGGCCCAGTGGATCCAAGATGCTCAGGCCCGGAATGCTCCAGAAGTTTGTCAGTATAGAAACTGGTGATTTATCAAATTGTAGTATGAATATCTGATAGGTATGCATAATTGTGTGTTTTCCTCCATAGCTGCAGAGGAAAGGGCTCATAACACTGAGGCCCATGCTGGGTGTCTGGCAAGATTGTGCTGACAGTGTGGTGAGTACAGGCCTACCTTCCAATATATAGTAGAATAAATAAAAAAATGCAATTGTCTACTGCTATTAGGTATAGTGTGTACTGATAAATGTATTGTTAGTCTCACATTGATATAAGTGAGTAATGCCAGATACTGTGCAATACAGATGAAGGCAGCAAGCAAGCTACTATTGATAAAAGAAAGTCAGTACTGTAGTAATATTGTGTAGGAATGACATAAGTATAAACAATATGAATACTAAGGATTTGGTAATAAACTACATTGTGATTGCTATTGTGAAGGTAATAAATGACATTCAATCATCATCTACATGATATGCAGCACAACTGAATTTAGAATTTTGAATGTAATAAACCACTGTGTCATGTCACCCTCAATAAATGTTAATTCCACAAACTGTTGTGTTTATTCTGGTCTGTTGCTGAAGAAGTACAATTTACAGGTGCTGCACAGCAAATATGGTTTTGAGACCATGAATTGAGTGCGGTTTGGCTGATAACCAACTGTTATGCTAAACTGCAGATGTGGAGCTATAAAACAAGATCCAATGAAATTTGATATATGTTCTGCACTAAGATCTGAACCTTGAATAGTAATATGTAATGTATTATAGTGTGTTCCCTGCAGCATTGTCTTGTGTTAACCTTTGTATTTCAGCTATATGTAGTCCTGAATGTAGGTATGCTGATGCAGGCAAGTATGAGACTGTAATAGGTGGAGACTGCAAATATATGATGTGCAAACGTATATGGGTCAGGTATGCAACCCAGCACCCTGCTATGGTCTGTAGAGATCACACATACTCACATCAACTAGGAGTTAAATGTGTACACCTGCATTCAAAGTATTAATACACAGTTCACTAACTATCTATCATGCATGAATCTCATGCATGTATGTTGAACTGTTACTACAATCTTCTGTGACACTCCACTTATATTACAAGGTCAGACTTTGTAACCAAGTGATTTTTAGTCAGAAATCAGTCACGCAGCCAACAGCACTGGCCAGTAGCTCAGTGTGATAAGAAATAGATAGGTTGTTCATTTTTGCACACACAGACCATGGTTAGAATCCAAGGACTGGTACTAAGATGTGTTTATAGTTACACACAAGTAATGCTATTTGTAGAAACAGTCAAGTAGTGGTTTATGTTCATAGGTTCATAGGTAGGTACTAGGCTATTGGCCCTAGGGCCTATATAAGCCTAGCCAAATGGTATCCTGGCTTTTGCCACCCAAGAAAATTATTTTCCTGTGCCCCTCTCAAGCAGAGCCAAAGAAGTGATCCCCAGGGTGAATTTCCTATCTCCCATCCAGTCATCAAGATTTTTCTTGAAGAGTGCTAATGAGGAGCTTTGTTTCATATAGATAGGCAGTTTGTTCCAGAGTATGGGAAGTCTCTGAGACAGGAATCTATCCCTCCAGCATGTTCTGTTTATTGTGGTGAGAAGGTTTAGTTCCCTAGAGCATGTAGCTTGAAGGGATTGGGATTTCTTTACATGGAGCATGTTCAACAGCTCTGGGTTTGACATAGCTTTGTATGTTAGGCAGAGATCGCCTCTGAGTAGGCGATATGCGACAGAGTAAAGCTGGAGTTTTTTGAGACGATCTGCATAAGGCATCTGTTTGAGGCCATTAATCCTCTTTGTGAGTATTTCTGTGGCCTTTCCAGTTGTTGTAGATGTCTTGTGAGGTACATACCTAAAGGTGAGTTGTACTCTATAATGGGTCTAATGAGTGATGAGTAGAGGGGAACAATGACATCTTTTTTCCTGGATGAGAAACCATTTGTGATGAGGTGTGCCACATAGAAGGATTCCCTGACTACTGTGGCGATGTGATTATCAAAGGAGAGACTACTGTCCACCTGTGTCCCATGGTCTCTTATCACACTTTCGGTGTTAAGTAGACTACCGCCTATGTGGTAGTTCATGGGTACAGAGTTTTTACCAAAAGCGATGACAATGCACTTTTTGACATTGAGCTTGAGGCCATGGCTTTGACACCAGGCATCTGTCTCAGTGAAGCCCTTTTGTAGGATGTGCACATTGTTAGATGATTTGATTATGGCTCCTAGTTTGCAGTCATGTGTGAACTTTGTTAGTCAAAGACCTTCTGTGTTAGCCTGAACTTCAGAGAAGTAGATACCAAACTGGAGAGGACCTAGGACTAAACCCTGTGGTACTCCACTGGTCTGAAGATGGATTTAGAGTCTGCTACTTTCACAGTGTGGGTTCGGTCAGTGAGCCAGTTGACAACCCATCTTGTGGCATAGGAATTTATACCTAGTTTAGTGAGTTTGTCTATAATTCCAGAGTGGGGGATGGTGTCGAAAGCCTTGGCGAGAACTAGATAGGCTATGTGTACCAACTTATCCTCATCTACACCTTTAGTGACCGCTTCAAAGAAGTCTATCAGTTTTAGGAGACATGATCCGCCTTTTACAAACCTGAACTGGGTAGGGTCCAGAGTCTGGAGATTACCAATGTCATTGTTTATAAGTTCCATGATGATATGCTCCATAGCCTTGCAGACCAGACTCGTCAGGCTAATGGGCTGGTAGTTCCCGGGGTCCAGGTATTTTTTCCACAGGGTTTACACATAAAGAAATGTTTGTATTAGTTGTATGAAGGGTATACTAATAAACTGTGTACAAATGTACTAGTGTCCAACCCCATGCCTACAAATGACAGCAGGATAGGTATATATACCATGCACTCTTCCCGATACATGTATCTCAAGTGTTATGCTGTCAAGGCTAGTGATCACTGTTGCCAATAACCTTGGACACAGATAAAAATTCAGTTGAAGTATGCCAGTAGCACACTCACACAACATGAGTGCAGGGTACACCCTGTTAGTCATGTATGTAACCCTGACATGTAGGAGTCCCCTCTAGTTATGTACCTAGTGTTCTCACAGCTTCCCCCATACCATTCCAGGTCAACAGCTTAACAGGTATATACGTGCTACAGAAGCTATATTCCACAGGTAGATGTAAAGTAAGGGCAAACCTGTAGAGTATTGAGCAGTACTATTGTGAAAAATATAGCCTATGCAGTTGGTAATGGGCTGTTGCTCTCTTCCCCCTTCCCCTTATCCGCATTACTAATTATTATTCATATACTACGGGTATGTTGTTCTCAAAATAATGGTTGCATACTAACATACCTTGTTCATATTCCACTGTTGGTGGCCTGTTGCTGTAACTGTTACTGGCACACTGTTACAATAATAACTGTTATTCCGTTTATGAATGTGTTCAGTTTGATATGCAATTTTTTTCAATTTGATTGTTCTGGGTTAATTGGAACACCCATGCATGCTGTTATAACTAATGTTGAAATGTTTTGTTTATGACTAACCAATATACTTTGACAAACCTCAACACCATAGCATGTTTGGGTAGGCCAATCCCATCTGGTCCACCTGTCCTGCCTCATCTGGCTGCAGCACTGAGTCCCAGCACATCTGGGACCCAACCTCAAGCTGCCTCCTCTGCTGGTCCTGCACCACCCTCGGGTGGAACCACCTCAGGGGATGGGACTCATCCTTGCCAGGATGTGAGTGAGGAGAGGACCCTGTCACCAGACACAAGTTCCGAGATATGGTGATCAGGGTCATCCAAGCACATCCAGTGGAATTTGGATGACTACCTGCTCCAGATAGAGGGCAGCTGGCACACCTCAAGGGGCAGACTGGCCCTGGCACCCAGCCCTCAGCACAGCCACCTTTGGGGCCATGAAGGGGCAGTGGTGACTGCACATGGTGGGGACCTCAGTCCCACTGTTTCTGTCTAGGGGCACATGGTCCTCTGATTCCCAACCACCCACCCGTCCATGTTTGGGTCTATATTAAGTCAACAACAATCCATTACATAAAATACCAAAACAGTGACATGTATTACTTGAACCGCAAAAATACCGAATACACTAAACTGCAAAATTTAAAATATCGACCGCTCATAGTCGGCCAACCCCACCACCCACTACATACTACCTACCCAAACAAAATAAGTAAACCACATACATACACTAACCAAACCCTACTCCTAGCACTAAAGTAAAGCACCAAAACTCAACTTCTAACCCTACACTAAACCCCACATACACAACTATCTATGTACTATCCTTAACCCCTCCATAACCCTAAGGTCCATAACTACTGTGCACTTCCCCTAGGGAGATATACCCAAACAAAATGAATAATACACATAAATACATTTAACAAAACCCTACTTATAACACTAGACTAAATCTTACACACATTACCTATCTATGCACTTACCTTAATCCGCACAATACCCCTAAGGGCTGTAACTATCGTACACTCACCTTACGGAGCTATACCGCAGATGGGCCAACCAAAACACTTCGACATTTTGAATTTTGTGGTTTTGCATGTTCAACGATTACGTATTTCATGCAATACATGTCGATGATTTCATATTCGTGTAAACGGAGTTTTGACAATCTAATAGGAACCCCAATGTTTATACCCCTCATTTGCCATACACTGCCTCTGTCTGCAAAAGCAACCTATCCTATGCAACTTACCTCCCCAAACATACCTACAACCCTTCCCCAACATCCCACTCTCACCCTAAAAAAAAAATGGGCATCTGACAAAAAAAAAATAATTTCGTCCCATACATAGCTCTCCATTTTGCCCCCATGTACACTGACATTAATCAATTTCTCCATGAATTAATCAACAAATTTATGTCACCCACACCCCTCCCTGTGGGGTGTGAAGCTTTAAATTCAAAATTGTCCACATCATGCACACCTGTTACTGCACAAGAAAAGGAGAGCAATGGTCATTTCCTACACCAGTCCTCCACATCCATAACTGCCTTTCATAATGTTTTCCCCTTGCTGGCCCCCATTTCACCACTTTTTTCTTTTCTCTTTTTGGAAATAGCATGGGTTTAAATGACAATAAATGGCACTAAGCAAGCTAAGTGGGCCTAAACGCCACTTGGTATTGCGGCATCACACAAAACCATGCAACCCACTTAAAACTGCTTTATTTACTCTATCTCATTCAGGCACTGTCCTGCCTTAACAAGTCTCAAACCTAGGACCCTGTGCATTATAGTCAGAGCAACACACCACTAAGCCAAATCATCTCTAAGGAGTTAGGACGTATAGTACAGTCATGTAAATAAAATAAATAAATAAATAAAATAAAACTAAATATATCATACAGTACAATCATGTAACATTAGGGAAAAAGACACCACATCCAAGTATTGAACCGAGGACCCTGTGCACTAGAGTCAGAGTAACATACCACTATGTCAAATCAGCTCTGGAGAATTAGCACTGCTTTTGGAAATATATTATGCAGCACAGTCTCAAATTCAGTACCCTGTGCATTATAGTCAGACCAATGTATCACTAGGCTAAGTCAGCCCTGGGGAATTAAGACTGCTTTTGGAAATATATCATGCAGTACAGTCATGTAACATTAGGGAAAAAGACACTGCTGCCAAATACTGAACCCAGGACCCTGTGCACTAGTATTGAACCAAGGACCCTGTGGGCTCGAGTCAGAGCAATGCACTACTAGGCCAAATTAGCTCTGGGGAATTAGGACTGCTTTTGGAAATATATTATGCACGACAGTCTCAAATTCAGTATTCTGTGCGTTATAGTCAGAGCAATACATCACTAGGCCAAGTCAGCTCTGGGGAGTTAGGACGGCTTTTGGAAATATATCATACAGTACAGTCATGTAATATTAGGGAAAAAAGACACTGCTGCCAAGTACTGAACCCAGGACCCTGTGCTCTACAGTCAGACCGATGCACCACTAAGCCAAAATGATTATTTGGAGTTAGGACTGCTTTTGAAAATATATCAAGCAATACAGTCATTTCACATTAGGGAGAAAAAGCACCCCTGTAAAGTATTGAACCCAGGTGCCTGTGCATTAGAGTCAGAGCAATGTACCACTAGGCCAAATCTGCTCTGAGGATTTACGACTGCTTTTGGAAATATATCATATAGTGCAGTCATGTAATATTAAGTATTGAACCCAGGACCCTGGGCCCTACAGTCTGAGCAACACACCTCTAGGCCAAATCAGCTCTGGGGAACTAGGACTGCTTTTGGAAATACATTATGCAATACAGTCTCAAGTTCAGTACCCTGTGCATTATAGTCAGAGCAATACACCACTAGGCCAAGTCAGCTTTGGGGCATTAGGACTGCTTTTTGAAATATATCATGCAGCACAGTCATGTAACATTAGGGAAAAAGACACTGCTGCCAAGTATTGAATCCAGGACCCTGTGCACTAGAGTCAGAGCAATTCACCACTAGGCCTAATCAGCTTTGGGGAATTGGGACTATTTTTGGAAATATAGCAATACTAAAATTGGCTGTATTGAGATTTAGACCCCTAGCTATCTAGTTGTATGTACTATAGTGCTACCTACTTATCGCATGCACCACTGAATTTATATATCTAGAAAGTGTTCAACATTGGATCTAAGGTGGATGACACGAACATGCCCTTTAAAGTAATGCAATGGGGGTGACATGGGCCTCAAAATGGTATAACCAAAGCTCACAGGATGTGCTTCTCACATGCAAACACAAAAGGTTGCCAGTATTGAGATTAGAATCCCTACCTATCTAGTTTCTGTACTATAGTGCTACATTGTTCGTGCATATGCCATGGAGATTATATACCTACAGACAGTAGTTCTAAGGTGAATGACATTAGCAGGCCTTGTAAAGTAGGGCAATGTAAGGTATACTGCATGGAAAAGGCCTCAACATGCTTTACTTAGAAATTCACACTCACCAGTGCTGGAATAAACCCCCCTGTCTATCTAGTTATATGTATTATAGTGCTACTTACTTATCATATGAACCACAGAGGTTCTATGGCTGACAGCTGTCCAAAGGTGCTTCTAAGGTGAATGACATCAACATGCCTTGTAAAGTAGGGCAATGGGAGGTTTGCTGGGTGGAAAAGGCCTCAAAATTTGTTAACCTAGAAACACACACACACACACACACACACACACACACACACACACACACACACACACACACACACACACACACACACACACACAGTTGCTAATGCTGAGATTAGAACCCTTACCTGTCTAGTTGCATGTAGTCCAGTGGTACATATTCATAGCATGTGCCACGGAGCTTATACGGCTAAAGAGTGTCCGAACGCGCTTCTAAGGTGAATGACATCAGCAGGTATTGTAAAGTAGGGAAACGGGAGGTTTACTGGGTGGAAAAGGCCTCAAAGTGCTTTAACCTAGAAGCACACACACACACACACACACATACATACACACACACACACACACACACACACACACACACACACACACACACACACACACACACACACACACACACACACACACACACCAGGTGATGTGAGATTACAAACCCTACATCACTACTATTACACAGTAGAGCTCACCTTCGTACTGGCACATGCCACTGGTTACAATTATTGTGCAAATGCCTGCATCAGGACATCACTCTATGCCTTTCAGGGTGTCTCTCTCTCTCTCTCTCTCTCTCTCTCTCTCTCTGTCTCTCTCTCTCTCTCTCTGTCTGTATCTCCCCTGTCCCTGCCTGTCTATAATTGACATCTTTGTATATGTTACCTATATATATGTATGTGTATCACACTCAACAGATCCAGATATATCACATATGTGCCACCTACAGATAGCTGGGGGTAATCCTGTCTGATGGGGTGGAGAGAGACAGTTAAGGTGTACATAGCTGTCTGTAAGCAAATACATATATGGACAACAGAGTTATATAGTCAGATGTGGGTTTAGACATGGCCTGTAATTCTTTAAGTGTAGGAGCATGTCCAGATTACCTTCAATAGTAAGAGTTGGACTCCATTCCAGAGCTAGCTGTACTCTGGTCCAGGATTTTGTGTGCTACAGCCAATTGGCTGCTGAACCTGTGTAAACAGTCCAGCACCTCAGTGATACACTGGCTGGAGATTTCCTGGCTGTGTGATATCCTTATTAACTGAGTCATATCCTGGTGTGGGTTCAGAGGCATTGGACTGAGCAGAGTTTTCCATAATATGTGTGGTATATTCTACATAGCACTGTGATATCCAGTCAGTGGCAAAGCATTATAGACTAATGTGATGAACTGTTGACAGACATGTATTTACTGATTCCATACACTGCAGGGATCCTATGTTGCTGCACAAATTGTTCTGTGGTGCACATTCTCCATTTGTTTGGCCAGTGGTTCCCATTCCCCTTATATGTGAATCTTTGTCTTTCTGTAGTCCAGTCACAGGCTTTGTCCACCATTGCTGCTATGCCTTTGTAGTTATGGTTTGAGTGGGATAGAAGTCGTAACATCACACACAGAGTTAGGGATTTCACAAATCTGACTGTACCTGTTTAGCAGGCAGCCCATCATTGCACCCCTTCATATGTTGTGGTCCACAGACAGTTTGTGTTGCAATGTCATTATAAGGCTACATGTTGGCCATAGCTGTCAAACTCTTATAAACTGACATCAGCACAGGCCCATATCAGCAATGGCCCAGACATGGGGACAGGGTGTTAATATTGCTCTTCCAAACGTAGATAGTTGGTAGAATGGTTTTGTATTAGCTTGTATTTTCTTATGGGTATGACAACTGCTTGTCACCTGTCTGTCATTGATGTTTTCATGTCAGCCTTTATTGTTTTGCACATAGTTGGGCAGTCAAATGCAATGTTGTGACAAGCAGAACAGATATATGAGGCATACGTGTGGACATTCTGTGGCCCCCTTTCATTCCAGGGGTATGGATGGTGCCCACTGATTTGTTGTCAGTACTGACACAATAATGTGGCAACCATTTATAACCTGGCACTACACTGACTTGTCACAACCTGCTGTTCTACTAGGCACTGTATAGGTTATTCCAATCTGTGTACTGCCCATATGTGTGGCCTCCTGTCCCTCCATTGTCCAGCTTTCCTGCAATAAGAAATATTGACTTCTGAATAGTGTGCACAACTCCTACCATAGGTGTAGCTGACATGCAAAATAGTTGGCACGGCCAGTCGCGGACCTTTAATGCTGTCAATCACAGTACTGTACTTAGGCCACTATAACACAACAGCCAACAGTAAGTGCTGTCTACTTCCTGACAGTATTAACCATGCACAGCCATAGAACATTGACCTGGGCATTGCACAAAACCTGGCAGTTGATGGAATGATAACCCTTGTGGTTGATGTGGACTCTACCCTCATCACCAAGTGGTGCTTTGATGTGCATGAGTGCAGTGTATGGCACCCAGTTGCTCTGGGTGGTGTGCTATATGGTGGAGGAGATGTATATTTGTGGTCATCTCCTCAGGGGTGTTGGGGAAATATATGTGCTCACTGGCTTTTGTTAGCATGACATCCAGGACCTGATGGAGTAACCTGGATGGGGATGCCTGTGAGACCCCCATGATGTCCTCAGTAGGTCTTTGAAAAGTACTTGTAGCTCCTATTCTTAAAGCTACACATACCTTTGTTTCCAATGGGATGGGTTCCCTTCTGTTGGCTCTGGGTCTGAGGTAAGGGCAGCAGAGGTCGGTAAGTTGCTGTAATATGTCCCTATCCACCCTGTAGCGCTGTACTATCTCCAGCTCATGTAGCCCCTGAAAGGTTACCCTGGGTCTGAACACTCTTCACCTCCTCAGTCTGGGCCAGTTGTCACATCATCATCATCATTGATCTCAGCCTGTAGCAAGTAGAGATGTAGCAGAGCAGCAGCCCCTATCATTTTGTCAGATAGAATTCCCAAGTGTGTACTCCAATGGTGCGGAGTATGTTGGAAAAAATCAGATTGAAGGGTGACTGAATACTTTATACTGGTGTGCGGCAGATGTAGTCTGTGTGAATGGCTGACTATGACACATTCCACCTGCCAGTTACATTACTGAGAGGCTTGAATGAGCCAGTGTGAGTGGCAGAGGGCTTATTAGTCATTTATAGTTGATTGTCTTTTCTAAGCTATTTCCTTTTATTTATTTATTTTTTCAATTTCCCCCACTTCTAAGCCCAGAGCTGCACAAACCCATGGCTCTAGTGTAAACATTGCTCAGCAGATTTGATGCTCCCCTGTACACGAGTACACTTAGCTTTTCTTTAATCAGCTAAGTACAGCTAAGCAGCCTCAGGCCCCCCACACCGCTTAGCTGTGCTTAGCTGAGCGCAAACAGGAGCTGCTGAGCTGCAATGGGCTTACACAAATCATGACACACCCCCTTCTCATGTCTGCTGTCTCTTCTGCCTACACTAACATGGTTCAAGCCCTTTCTCAGTTAGCACCTGTGGACACGGTGGGCCATTTTGCTATTCAATAAACTTAGCTCGTTTACATACACCTAATTGCTTATACACTAGATACTGCACTACAATAGTGCCTATGTCCTTAGCATCCACTATAACCTGCCATTGTATGAGTCTGCATGCTGGCCAGTATAATGGGGAACTTAAATATAGCTTTACATTTCATATGTTCGTCCGTCACTGCACGCCGCTTAAACATGACATATGTAATTAAAAAAAAAATGTTTTAATTTTTCATTAGTTTTATCACCTTTAAATGTCAATGGCCATAGTTTTGGCCATTTGTATGCCTGTTGCACCTAATACATGCTTTTACTTGAGTTGTCACAGCCCCTGTTTTATTTTTGCATTCCGGTAGATGGTTAGTAACCTCATACATTTTTCCTGCCGACACAGCACCTACGCAGATGCCTTTCTGCTTCTTGGATCACAAAATCACCTAATTTGCATGGCTTTTACCAGCAAGTGTTAATGTTAAAGTGTTAATTATCTTATTTGTAAATCTATCTGATGAAGGACATGGTCGTCCAGAAGCTATCTACTCTTATTGTTGCCGCTATATGAATTACATTGTTTGTAGCATTTATGTATTCTTAAATTTGGATCTAATGTCATGAAGTGGTCTATTTCTGTCTCCATTTTAACATTCAGAATAGATCTAAATCTGCACTTAAAACTACAAGTCAGCAGGAAACCATGGTAGCTAGATTTTTATAATCTACAGCTATAAATAATAGCACATACTGGTTAAATTTGGTAGTCTGTAAAGTCAATGAACTTGATGACAGATGGTATTTTATAGGACAAAAACTTGCAGACTAAGATCCCATATGGAAATTTCTCTTGTTTGAGGAGGCCCCACTTATCATCCACTCAATGTACATCTCATGGTCAATCCACCTTGCTGGTGACATACTGGGATAAAGCTCTGAATGTCCAATAAATCCAAGTTCAGTTAGAGTGTTGGGTGTTTGACAGTGCAAGCATGGAGTATAGGGCATGCTTATTCTGGATGGGATGGAGCATCTGGAGTTGCACTAGTAGATGTTCATACCCAAAAGGAATGCCAGAGTTGGGAAGGGTGGGAGAAACAGAGTAGGCATACCCACTCAATGATCCTAGGGTCCCTGACATGCTTGAGTCACTCTGCATTGTCCACTAAGTCCACTAAGTCTGACATGCAGATACAGCAAAATGTTGAGGGAGAACAGTATGGCTTGGAATAATTCCTAGTCCCCTTCCGAATGATGATGCTTCTCCCAGTACCATCACCCTTACTCCCAGGGATGAGAGAATTAAGGGTAACCATTTGAAATGCCACGATCTGCTTCAGCAAAATCTGAAATATAAAGACTGAATGACCATTTCTCGTAATATTTTCATCTCTCTGAGGTATGGCATTCTTGGAATTTGTATGTCTAAGTTTGGGTGGTGTGTGGGGCTAGCCCCCATACAAAAAAAAAAAAAACAAGTTTAAAGGAAAATAGTGACATTTGATATTTTTTGTTTTCCAGCATTTTTGATTTGTTTGTGTGTCAAAATCAGCAATTATGAGTGCAGCATTTCAATAGGGATATGAGAAAGAAACATATTGGGAAGTAGGTCCTTCACTCTTGGGAAGCAAAAGGATCACTTGAGTCTTCCAGGAGACAGGATTGCTGTCAGAAGGGGCACTAGACCAAAACAAAATTTCCATAAGGCCATCAGAGGCAGCTAACCAGTAGTCTATAGACTTTCACTTAAATTACTGCACTCATGCAAGCCTCACGTCACCCCCAGTATAGTTTAATGAAAGCAAGAAATGAATAAGCCTTATAATAAGTCAATAATGATGAGGGAGCTAACAACAATAGACCCATGCCTCCACTTAAGTCTATTTGCTTTGGACTTTGGCAAGATATACTCCTTTATTAACCATTGTCTATATCCTTGTCTCCAAGATGTATGGATTGAGAGTTAATGTATGGCTGAGAAGTTAGTCTGAGAAGATGAAATGCGTATAATTTGATGTGAAAATTCTACAAATATGTGAAATTATTTTGGGACTCATTAAAGGAGATGTAGAGGTTTCTTTCTGTATCATTGAACAATTAAGCTTCACTTTTAATAGCTGACCCAGAAGCACAAAAATTCATATCAATTACATTGTTTTTATTCTCTCTAACAGTCCTTAAGAAATGGTGTCTAGATATTCTGCTACCTTTTGTACCTTAGAAGTCAAAAACTTGACAGAATATTCAGACAGATTACTTTCACTAGTGCCAGGTGAAATGTTTGATTTGTGTTGAGGAATTGCTTATTTTATGTCATAAAGAAATATAATAAATGCAGTGTAGAGTCATAGAGCAGGTGTATATAATAGGTAATTCATATATATATATATATATATATATATATATATATATATATATAGTAATAGAGAGATTGAGAGAGAGAGAGAGATGTGTCAGTATAGATATATAGAGAGAGGCATGAAAAGATGCAAAGAATTCCCATTTCATTAAAACAGTAGTGAAATAAATGGCTGGTACTTAGCCATCTGAAATTTAAAGTGCTCATGTTGCTAACTTCACAAAGGAAAAAAAAAGCAGTGCCTCTTGTAGGTACTAGTACAGTCCAGGTGCAAGGTGCTTTTGTCCTCTGGATTCCTTGTACATAGACATCCAGGCTTATTGGAAGATATTCCATTTGGTTGCAGCATATTCCCCAGAACTGGTGTTTCAGACACAGTGGTGGTATTCATAGTCAGTAGTCTTAAGCACAGTGGGTAAGTGTGTAGGGGTGTGTGAAAATGAGGAACTGTAGTGTGATTCAAAGACATTAGCTGCACCTAATAAAAACTAGTAGAATCTGGAGGGAATGTGAGAATAAGGAGAAAGAAATGATGAAGGTGTAAAAAATATGCAACTTTCTTATCGAAATTAGGTACTCTTCCCATCTTAATGGGATTCACAGTGATCAGGTAGGTTATAGAAAGCTAATCTGCTCCCTATTTATAATCTGTACAATCCATGAAGATGCTCACTTTCACTGAAAGCCTGGCTGTTTCCCCTGCAACTTGCTCATTAATGATGACAAAACCTGGTTTGTGCATTTGCACTCATCCGCCTAGGAGAAGAAGGTATAGGTAAAGGATAACTTCCCTTACCTTTGTTGAGCTGTAAAAATTGGACAAGCTTAGAATGGTCATGGATATAACAAGGATATTGGTAAGGTTGCATTGCCCACAAACAAGAACTGGGGAAATGCATGTCCTTCCTGTACCTGTGGATACTGAAAAATGTACAGTACTCACTGTATTTGCACAGGGGACCTGTTTGTAGACAAACTGGTGACAGGTTGTGTATCACACAGGCTTTAACTCAAGGATTATTGGCATGTGTAGATGAGCATGTCTATTTCCCATTGCCACCACAGGATGAGGCAGTACCATGAATTCCTTCTGTGGAATGGCATATTTTTCTGAGGTGCTTGGTATAATAGATTATACACATTTTGCTATAAGGGCCTCTCCTGGAGCATGGGAGAGTGGTGCCAGAACAGGAAAAGCAGCTGTTCTTTAATTGCTATATAGTTTGTGATGCATGGTGTGACCAGGGTGCATAGCCAACGTATCATCCCAGCATCCTTGCAGTGCCCATGATTCTTATATTTGGCACATAAGCTTGCAGTACAGTCTCTTTCTGCATGGTAGGATGTCTCATGGTCGCCTAGCTGGAAAGTGCAAAGTATTCCATGGTTTTTGAACACTGTTATTGTTGTATCTGTAAAGTGGCATAGTTAGCATTGCATTATCAACCTCTGTTTTGTCATGTGTCCCCACCCTTTCTTGTTTTCTAGGTGATTCAGGCTACATTCTCAAGCCTTGGCTAATGATATTCATCCATATCCTTCAGGGAGCTGCTAATGTTATTGAATGAATGTTTGGCCTGCTCAAAGCCTTTTTTTTATTGCCTGGATGAGTGGACTGGTAAGACTGATACTGCATTCAGGATGTTTACCAACAGCTGCATTCTGCACAACATAATCACGCATTGTTCTGGCATACAACTATCATTTGTCCAGCCAGTGATGACACCAATGGTGGCCAGCAGGTGGCAATAGCATGACAACCTCTCTGGCTGGTTCATGCATGGTGCATGTCTGCAAAGACAAAGACGCAACATCTATACAACAAGTAAGGGCCGTGGCATTTACCACATGACAGTAAAAAGTTACATATCTAATACTTGATTCATACAGTGTTACCTGTGGGCTATGCTGGCCAGTGACATGCATAAATGGTTATCATTAATGCAGTATTCAGTGGTCACTGGCACAAGTGATAATTATAGTGGCAGACTTTTCACGAAATGCAAAGGAGCAGGTGTTATGAAAGACGTTTAGAGCTACATCTTGACTATTTCACTGCAGTGCTACTTTCTGAGGATGTATTTACCTGCTAAGTGAAAAGTATTTGGTTTTCCATCATGAAAAATGACATTATTGCTGTTTTTGCCTGTTGTGGTCTGTTTTCTTTCTTTTTGATACAATGAATAAGACTCCAAAAAGACCACTCCACGAAGCAACTCACCAAGGACAAAACAAAACACACTGAACAAATGGAGAAATGGTCACCATACACTTTTACTGTGTTCCTAGTACTTCAGCATCAAGCCTTAGCAAAAGTGGATAGTGACCGTTTCTCTAGTTGTTCAGTGGTTTTTTTTTTTTTACAATTAATAAGACCAGAATTTTTCCTGTGTGCAAAGTTACTTCTTGGTGAGTAAGTTCCATTTTTATAGGTATCATACACAATGTCAATTAGGACAATATGGGTGATGGTCCCAGAGATTCTAAGCAACTTGCTGACATGTGATCTTGATGCTGAGTTGTTCTGATGACTGGATGTACTGAATTCAGAGGGACCTCTTAATACTGACCTAACAATGCTGCGGGACCTAGACCTATACTGAAAAAAGCTCTGTCATTTCTTGTGGAAGTCTGACAAGGAATAACTGCCTTCTATTTCTTCTTCTGGGAATTCTCATGAAGTTGGTGTACAGTATACTCTTCCACCACACATGTAGACACTCCCTTGACCACGTCCAGCTGTGTCCACAATGGGTTTATGATAAACCTGTACTACTTCATATATGGAGACTGACTAGGATACCATGTGTGCAGCCATACTGTGCATAAGGCTTATCATGGCCTTATCCTGGCCTCCAGCCTCCCCATGTACTAGTGCTTTTCCTTATGTATACCCTTTAGCACT